>NC_061118.1:70828882-70941942 GCF_002878395.1 Capsicum annuum | reverse complement strand
TTGTTAGCTGGTCTTATTTTTATATATGTTTTGTCTTTGTGGAATATGTAGAATTTAAGGTTTTGTGTAACAAAGTCTTGATTTGAATAACATTATTAGGTTGTTATAAGGATTGTGGTAGTGATCATATTTGGTGTGGGATGAGTCATGAGTGTGTTAGTGGTGGTATTAAGTTTTTGAAGATGGTATGTGAATTATGCAGGAGACCGGCCAGTGATGGAAATAATGAAAATTTATTTGGAGATGAGTTTGAGATAGAGATCTTGGGATGTCACTTAGTGATCAATGATGACAAGAATCTAATAATTGTGAAAAGGAGCTGACTATGTTTAGAAGTGGGTCAACTCCACTTGTTGTTGAGGTTTAATGTCACATTTGGATCTCAGAAAAGAATGAGTTTTTGATAAAGTTTTGTTAGGTTATGTTTTGATTTGATTATTATTATGGATTGATATTATAGTTCTTGAAGACAAAAATCTTCTATAATGGCTCTGATAATTGCTGGGACGTTGGCCCTTCGAAAAAACTAAAAAGGTTTTTTGCTCATGTGTTATTTAGCTTTCAGAATCATTGACTTTGTTTCATATTTAAAATGTATCCAAGCTCCAAATTATCAATTAATGGTATTTTAATTTTACAAATATTTTAAAAGAACTAAACATGAAATATTCAAAATAAATTGTGAAGAAAACAGTTTTCATTTTTATTTAAAAGCAAATGCATTAATATCTTTGAAAGTTTGTAAAAATGTCCACTTTAGGAATTTGGATAAATGTCATACTACCAATTGTACTATTGTTGTGACTGAAGTAACCATTCAGTAAATATGCGAAATTAATAAGGTAGTAAATGTTAACTGAATCCTGATTAAGTTCATCTTCTACATCTTGTATTTGCTGCCTCAACTCCCGTTCTCAAATTCATCTTATGCATCTCCATACATAAAATATGAATGCTTCAAAGTAACATAATTACAAATGCATCTTATCATCATCACCATTATTTTTTGTTGTTTCCTTATTTCTTTTAGTAATTCATAGTTTAAAGGTTATATATGAACTATATATAATCAATAATTGACAATTGATTCACCCCTTTTAATATATAGTAATTTCTCATGTTTCTCTTTCATTCGAAAAAAATTGAAAAATTAGACAAAACAAGTATATGGCTGCTGAATAAAGTAGTCAAAAAAATTAAATATTTAATCTCTTACCCTTTTCTTCTTTGTTTAAATAAAATATTTATCATATTTTAAGCCTTAACCTTAATATTCTTATTTTTAGCCCCACCATATCGTGATCGCTCAAATTATGTGCTAAAATTAATTCTTCTTTTCTTTGTGGATAATGGGTTAGAAACTTGCAGTTTTAGTAGTTATTATGATTATAATCTATTATGCTATTTTTGACAGGCACAAAATTAAAGTACAAACCATGACTCCCACCCATGTTACAATTATAAACCAAAAAAGTAATTTTTTGGGGGGGGTTGAGGGTTGAGTGTATAATAGTTAATCTCTTTCTTTTTGAATTTAACTAATATGTACTATAATGTAAAAATATTTTTTACACAATCAGGTAATATTTACCAGCAACTGTCGGTTACCAACCTTTCAAGTTTTTTTTTTTAACTCTTGCCTCTATAATTTTCTCTCTTTGTGCCCTTCTACCATTTTTTTAATTTTATTTTTTATATTTTAACTTCTTACTATTCCTTTTTTATATTATCTCTCTCATCTATGGCTTTCACCATGACACCATACTTTCAACTATGTCAAAGTAATCAGAAATTTATTTAAACTCGGATCTTTCAAGGAAGAGTATTTTCTACTATGATGGATTTCTTGAAACAGCCCCGAAGTTTTAATTCCAACACTAGCATTCGAATTTTTTTATTTATAATGGCTATATTTTTTCTAAAAAAACATTGTATATTAAAAAATGCTAAAGAAATTCTGGACTAAGCTAAAAAGATTCAAACGAACGAACTTTTTGTGCACTGCATTCTCTCCATGTAAGTCAATATATAATGTATACATGAACTGAAATGATGCATGAAGAGAAAACAGTGGTGATTGTAATTGCTTTAATGGTGTGTGAGGACAACAAAGTTGAAATTGATGAAAATAAAAAGAAGAGACAGTAGAGGGCATAGAAATTTTGGTAAACAAATATATGTAGTATTTTATTTGCCTTATTGTAACACCTTAGATTTTGGCACTGGAAAATTCCTGAGTTTTTGAACTCACTTCCCTGACTACGGCTTACCTTACGAGTCGTAAGGTCACCATATGGATCGTAGGACCCTAATAGTAGGATGACCATTGAGATTTCAAGGTGTTTGTTCTAAGTGCGACTAGACTTAATGAGTCATCAAGACTCTAAACAAGTCATATAGTGCTTCTCATAGAGAAACTAGTGAAAGTGTCTGATGTTTTTGCCTTAACCACGACTATGATCTTATGTGTCGTAGTGACACCTCATGAGTCATAGTGTGTGACTCTTAGGGTCAATAGTAAGGGGTCCTTCAGCTACTGCTTAGACTACGAGTCATAGAGACGACTTGTAGCTAGACGTCATGAGTCGTAAGGTGACCTGTGACGACTGGGTGAATTTTTCTACCCTTTTAAGTGGGGGCATTCTTGCTATTTCCCACAGTCCCCGCTTAGGACCCACATCCATAAAACATCCAAAGAGGGTTATTTCCATCACTTTAACAATCAAATACATGCTCTCTTATCTCTTAAATTCCTAAGTCAAGAAGACTAGGATTTTCTAAGGAATTGGAAATTAAATCATTCAAGGGTTGATTTCTCTCTGTAATTTTTTATATCTCAAGCATGTTACTCTTTCCCAAAACTTATTTTGTTGTAATTATGTAATCAAATTGTTACTCATGTAATATAATTTTGGTTTATGAATATGGGTTTGAGGATTTTTGAATAAATGTTACTTGAATTAGATTCACACGATTTAATATGCATTATTTATGCTTTATCAATGGTTTTTGAACTAATTGGGGGCATGGGTATAGGAATTAAAAAAATGGGTCGAGGCATTCTCCCAAATTGATCATTTTGGATTGAAAATTAGTTATGAAAATCGTGTTCCCTCGACCCACTTGTGTAATTGGTTTTGAAAGATGGTTTTTCACATGATTTGACCTACTTACTCATACTATTACATTGCATAAATGATTAAACTGATAAACATGGATTTTGAAGGCCTTGTTGGCTATGTTTTGATTTTAAAATTGGAAGCTTGGGGGTCGAGTCATTCCCTCAAGTTAAATTGATAAACCAAACAAGGTTCAAGGAATTTCCCAAATTTTATTTAATGAACAAAGAAGGTCTAGGCATTTCCCTAAGTTAATAGAATTGTGATGGCATAATTATAAGCTTGCAAGCATAAGGTTATGACGATACCTATAGTATTCTCTAATAGATAATTCCTTGGTTAAATGGATGGGTTACGTGAAACTTATTTTAATATGGGCTTAAAGAGGGTTGTGTAGCTAAGTCATGAAGGTGGATGTCCTGGGGGACTGGTACAGGAAACTCACATTTGCCGGCGTGAGGGTTGGTCTTGATGACTGTGTGCATATGACACACTTTATGCATATATTATTATCTTATATTGACGTAGATTTGGGGAATTCCCTAGTCTTCATTAATACGTCCAATTCATGCGGCTAACATGCACTGAGCCCCTTTCAGTGGGGGAAGCTGGACCCATATAGTCCGTGGGTATTTTTATGACGGCTGAGTTACACAGTCCAAACTAATATTTTTGTTTATGCTAAACTTTGTTCCCGAGCTTAGCATTATATATATATATATATATATATATATATATGTATGTATATGTGTAGCTTGAAGTGGTGAGCCTCTTTCTTTCAAAAGGCTTTTACTTCTTGGTTTATTTTATGTCATGGACTATTTCTCATAGTTTATTTTGGCTTTCATCGGGGTATGTTCCGACTTAAATTAATTTTGGATAGTAGAGGCTTTGTTGATTATAGTGGCTTGGGATGTTGTTGGAATTCTGAGATCTCTTTTCTGAGTTGCCTATCTTGTTATATGTTTAGAACTCAGCATATCTTGTCATATGTTCGAAATTCATCCACTACTAGCTATATTATATTTTTTTTGGCTAGGTAAAGGGGTGTTCTCCAATCCTCAACGGACATGGGATACCCGTCATGTCCAAGCCTTAGTTTGGGTTGTGACAAGTTGGTAACAGAGCCCTAGGTTCATAGTCAATTGGGTATCTATAAAGGCAAGTTGAGTGGAGTCTCTTTTATAGGTGTGTAGCGTGCCATAATTATAAGGGAGAGGCTATGAGATATTTAAGAATATTTTCTTTCTTATGTTCTAGTTTCGGGTTGTAGAGTCTAGAATGTTAAAATCTCCTTTAATTCTATTTATTCCTATTTTATATTATGCCTCCCCAAAGATCTGATGCTCGTGGAAAATCCTCTGCCCCACCTGAGGACAACGTGGATGGAACTCGTCCTACTTATGGGGTATAAAATTGGTCTAGGATCCCTATGTCTGATTGCCCCTGTGGATCTCTATCAGTCCCTACTAGTCCTCCTTGGGTTGATGGTACTTCTACCCCAATGCCTTTGGGTGATGTGTCTAATGCTAAGTTTCGCCAATCGATTTATTGGCTTAATCAATTTGCGGCCTCCCAGTTGTTCTAGTCTGAGCATGTTGCTCTTGTCACTCCTTCTTTTAAGGCCATAAGAGTTGGTCAGTTCATGAGTTTGAGTTCTCCGACTTTTACTGGTTCCATGGTTGAGAAGGATCCTCAAGAGTTCATAGATGAGATGGAAAATATTTTTCAAGTGATACATATTTTTGAGTCTGGAGTGTAGATTTCATCGCATATTAGTTAAAGGATGTGGCATGTCACTGGTATGAGGAGTGGGAACAGTTGAGAGAAGATGATACTGAGCCATCTATATGGGATGACTTCTCTAGTATTTTCCTTGATCGCTTCTTTCCTCAAGAGTTAAGGGAAGAGAAGGATGAGGAGTTCGTGAATTAGAAGCAACGCAGAATAATTGTGAAGGAGTGCGCTTTGAAATTCCATCAGTAGTCTCACTATGCTCTAGAGTTGGTGTCTTTTATGAGGGCTAAGATGAGAAAGTTTTCTTCGGGATTGTCTCAGGACTTGGTGTTGGAGTGCAAGGTCGCCTTGCTGAATAATTACATGGATATCTCTAGGTCTATGGTGTATATGCAACAAATTAAGGACAAAAATAAGAAATAATCTGAAATAGGGGAAAGACAGAGTAAGAAATTCAAGAATTCTCAGCAGGGTAAAGGCCAGCAAAATAATGGTAGAGATGGCAAGCAGTGGTTTAAGAAGAAGTGGGAAAATTTGGTTTTTATTCTATGGCTAGTGCTCTATATCCTAAGTCATCTGGTCATCGGTATTTTCAAAGCAATAGTGGGTTTACAACTCAAGGTGCCCAATCTCAAGCTAGTATGGCCTAGTCATCTCCATCATATCCTCCTCATAGATTTTGTGGACAATTACACCATAGTTTTTGTGGTAGGAAAGAAATAAGTGCTTCAAATATTGCCAGCCTGGCCATATTCAAAGTAACTATCCTACAGGCGATGTCGTTGTTGGATCTAATAAGGTTCCGATTTCTACGTATTCAGCTCTAGCATCGAAGCTACTACTTCTGGTGCCGACACTGGTCAAAATTATTTGTATGCTTTTGCCACCTGTCAAGAATCTGAGGCTTCTCCTAATGTTATAACTGGTATGTTATAACTCTTCTCTTGTGACATGTATTGCTTACTTGATCTAGGGTATACTCTTTCTTATATGACCTTTTATGTGGCTATTCATTTTGGTTTTGGTCCCGAATGTATTTCTGATCCCTTTTTGCTGTCTACCCTGATGGCTGACTCTGTTGTGGCTAGAAGGGTCTATAGGGGTTGCGTGGTATCTATCTATGGTACGAAGACATTGGTGGATCTGATAGAGTTGGATATGTTATATTTTGATGTGATATTGGGGATGGATTGGATCTATTCATGCTAAGCATCTCTTAATTATAGAACCCGAAGGGCCAGTTTCCAATTCTTGAATGAATCAGTATTTGAGTGGGAAGGAAGTTCCCTAGTGCCTAAAGGAAGGATAATTTCTTAACTTAGAGCCCAAAAATTAATTTCCAAGGGGTATTTAAATCATCTAGTTTGGGTTATCGATTGTAATTCTGAGGGCCCTTCTTTGTAATCTGTCCCTATTGTCAATGAGTTTCTAAAATATTTCCTAATGATCTTCCTGGTATTCCTCGTGATAGGTAAATAGACTTTGGGATTGATCTTCTTTTGGATACCCATCCTATCGCTATCCCTCTTTATAGAATGGCTTCGACTGAGTTCAAAAAACTTAAAGAGCAATTGAAAGATCTTCTTGATAAGGGTTTTATTCGCCCTAGTGCTTCTCTGTGAGGTTCTTTTATTCTTTTCATGCGTAAGAAAGATAGTTTCCTTCAGATGTGTATAGACTATCAAAAGTTGAATAAGGTGACTGTGAAGAATAAGTATCCTCTTCCTAGGATTGATGACTTGTTTGACTAGCTTCAGGGTGCTAGATTCTTTTCTAAGATTGATCTTTGGTCGGGTTATCATCAGTTGAATATTAGGGAGGTGGATATCGCTAAGACTATTTTTCATACCCAGTATGGCCACTATGAGTTCTTAGCCATATCGTATTCCCTCAGTTTCTAGACTTATTCATTATTATATTTAGTGATGATATTTTGGATATTCAAAGAGTGAGGAGGACCATGTCAATCACATTCGTATAGTGTTGCAGACTCTTAAGGATCAACAGTTGTATGCTAAGTTCTCAAAGTGTGAGTTCTAGTTGAATGTTGAGACCTTTCTTGATCATGTTATTTCTGGTGAGGGGATCATAATAGATCTACAGAAAGTGGAGGCAGTTAAGAAAATGCCTAGACCCATGACTCCAATTGATTTTTGGAGCTTCTTGGGTTTAGTGGGGGTATTATAGGAGGTTTGTAGATAGTTTTTCATCGATCGCTACTCCATTAACCAAGTTGACTCTAAAAAGGTGAAGTTTCTGTAGTCTAATGCTTATGAGGATATTTTTGAGAAGTTAAAGGATAAATTGACTTTAGCTTTGATTTTGACCCTACTTGAGGGTACTAATGGCTTTGTTGTTTATTATGATACGTCCTATATGGGATTGGGTTATGTTTTGATGCAACATGATAAGGGTGTGGCATATGCTCCTAGGCAACTTAAGGTGAATAAGAAGAATTATCCGACTCACGACTTAGAATTATTAGCTGTAGTTTTTGCTTTGAAAATTTGGTGTCATTACTTGTATGGAGTTCATGTTGACATATATTCTAATCATAAGATCTTGCAGTTATGTTTATCTAGAAGAAGTTGAATCTCAAGCAAAGAAGATAGCTTGAATTGCTTAAGGATTATAATGTGAGTCTTTATTGTAACCCAGGTAAAGCTAATGTCGTTGTTGATGCTCTTAGCCGGTTATCTATAAGGAGTTTATCTCATGTTGATGAGGACAATCGAGGTTTAGTGAAGGATATTCATCATTTGGATTATCTTGGAGTTTGTCTTTTAGACTTTGAGGATAGAGAGTGATCGTTCAAGAGGTGGTAAAGTCATATCTTGGTGCTAAGGTAAAAGAGAAATAGGTTTTGGATCCTATCTTGATGCAAATTAAGGATGATATGGGTCAGCAAAAAGTCATGGCTTTTGAGATTGATGGTGATGGTATCTTGAGGTACCAAGGTAGATTGTGTGTTCCCGATATTGATGGGCTATGAGAGAGGATCTTGGCTGAGGCTCATGAGTCAAGGTACATGGTTCATCCTGGCTCGATAAAGATATACTATGATTTGAAAGAGATCTACTGGTGGCCAATTTTATGGTCAAGTGTATGATTTGTTAGCAAGTGAAGGTGGAGCACTTGAGGCCTGGTGGTTCGTCTTAAGAGATTGAGTTGCCTGTGTGGAAACAGGAAATCATTAACATGGACTTTGTTACTGGTCTTCCTTTATCTAGAAGTTAGTTTGATTCGATTTGGGTCATCATGGACAGAATGACTAAGTCCACTCACTTTTTTCCGATGAGGACTAATTACTCTGTGAAGGATTATGATAAGCTTTTTATTTAGGAGATCATCAAGTTGCATAGTGAGCCTATTTTTATTATATCTGATCAAGGTATGTAGTTCTCATCGCACTTTTGATGGTCATTTTAGAGGGGTTTGGGAACTAAGGTGAACCTTAGCTCCACCTTCCACCCTCAGACGTATGGACAAGCAGAGAGGACCATCCATACTTTGAAAGATATGCTAAAGGCTTATGTGGTTGACTTTGGTGGTAGTTGGGTTGATCATTTTCCTCTCATAGAGTTAATGTATAATAACAACTATCATTTTAGTATTCATATGTCTCCATTTGGTCCTAACTTAGTTCATCAAGCCATGGAAAAGGTGAAGGTGATGCGGGATAGACTTAAGACTACTTAGAGTTGCCAAAAGTCCTACGCGGATGTGAGGCGTAGGGAATTAGAGTTTGATGTTGGTGATTAGGTGTTCTTAAAAGTGTCTCAATTAAAGGGGCAGTGAAGTTTGGAAATAAGGGAAAGCTCAGCCCTTGATATGTTGGCCCGTACTTGATTTTGAAAAAAGTGGGCAATGTGGCTTATGAATTAGAGTTGCCTTCAAATTTGGGTTTATCCATCCGGTTTTCCATGTTTCAATGTTGAAGAAGTACGTGGGTGATCCTTCCTTGGTTGTTCCCTTGGAGAGTATTGGTGTTTTGGATTCCTTGTCTTATGATGAAGTCCCGGTTGAGATTTTAGATAGGCAAGTCCATCGTTTAAGGACTAAAGATATGGCTACAGTGAAGGTTCTAAGGAGGAACCATAAGGTTGAAGAAGCTACTTAGGAAGCTGAAGAGGATATGAAGTCCAAATATCCATTCCTGTTTCCCGCTTTGGATAATCATTCTTAATGTATGTGTATTCCTAAACAACTTTGTTTTTTGTCTTTGTCAAAGGTAATTGTGGTTGCGTTCCTATGTTAATCATGCTAATGGATACCTTGACTCATCATTTGGGGACGAATGATCCTGGGGAGAGAATGTAACAACCCAGATTTTGGCCCTTGAAAATTCCTGAGTTTTTGATCTCATTGCCCTAACTACGACTTACCTAACGAGTCATAAGGTCACCATACGGGTCATAGAACCCCAACCATAGGGTGACTAGTGCGGTTTCCCAAGGTGTTTGTTTTGAGAATGACTAAACTCAACAAGTCATCAAGACTCTAAATGAGTCGTATACTGCTCCACGTAGCCAAACCAGTAAAGGTGCCTGATGTTTCTGCCTTGACCACGACTACGACCTTACGTGTCGTAGTGACACCTCACGAGTTGTAGTGTGTGACTCGTAGGGTCAACATTGAAGGGTCCTTGAGCTACTGCTCAGACTACGAGTCATGGAGACGACTCATAGCCAAATGTCACGAGTCGTAAGGTGACCTATGACGACTCGACGACTTTTTTTGCCCTTTTAAGTGGGGCCATTCTTGTCATTTCCCACCTTCCCAACTTAAGACCCACGTCCATAAAACAACCAAAGAGGGTTATTTCCATCACTTTAACAATCAAATACATTCTCTCTTCTCTCTCAAATTCCTAAGTCAAGTACACTAGGGTTTCCCAAGGAATTGACAATTGGAGCATCCAAGGGTTGATTTCTCTCTTTAATTCTTGATATCTCAGACATGTTACTCTTTTCCAAAACTTATTTTGTTGTAAGCATTTAATAGAATTGTTACTCATTTGATTTAATTATGGTTTATGAATATGGGTTTGGGGGTTTTGGAACAAATGTTACTTGAATTGGATTCCCACAATTTAATATGGATTGTTTGTGCTTTATCAATGGTTTTTGAACTAATTGGGTTCATGGGCCTGGGAATTAAAAAAAAGGGTCGAGGTATTCTGCCAAATTGATCATTTTGGATTAAAAATTGGTTATGAAAATCATGTTTCCTTAACCCACTTGTGTAATTGGTTTCGAAAGATGTTTTTTCACATGATTCGACCTACTGACCTGTACTGTTGCATTGCATAAATGGTTAAACTGATAAACGTGAATTTTGAAGGCCTTGTTTGGCATGCTTTAATTTTAAAATTGGAAGCTCGAGGGTCGAGCCATTCCCTCAGGTTAAATTGATAAACCAAAAAAGTTTTGAAGAATTTTCCAAACTTTATTTAATGAACAAAGAAGGTCAAGGCATTCCCCCAAGTTAATGGAATTGTGATGGCATAATTATAAGTTTTCAAGTATAAGGGTATGACGCGGTGTTCCCTAATAAATAAATCCTTGGTTAAATAGATAGGTTATGTTACACTTATTTTAATATGGGTTTAAAGGGCGTTGTGTAGCTAAGCTGTGAAGGTGGAGGTCCTGGGAGGACTAATAAAAGAAACTCACATTTGTTGGGGTGAGGGTTAGTCTTGATGACTGTGTGCATGTGACACACTTTATGCATATATTTGTATCTTGGATTAATGTGGGGTTGGGGTATTCCCTAGTCTTCATTGATACCTCCTGTTCATGCAACTAACACCATAGGGCCCTTTTCAGTAGGGAGAGCTGGACCCATATAGCCTGTAGGTGTTTTTATGATGGCTGAGTTACACAGTCCAGGCTAATATTTTACTTTCATGCTAAACCTTGTTCCCTAGCCCAGCATGTTATATATATATATATATATATATATATATATATATGTATGTATAATGTGTGAAAGTATATTTTATTGTGTTTTGACTTGACATTATTTTATCCCTATTCTGAATTACATGTAGCGCTCAACCCGCTAACCATTTTCGTATGATGTATCCCCACGCGATAGGGAATCAAAGAGACTTCTGCTTTTCCAGCGCAGTGATAGGTGATCTTAGATCGTTCGTGAGTTAGCTTGAAGTGGTGAGCCTCCTCATTTCGAAAGGTTGTTACGTTTTGGTTAATTTTGCATCATAGATTATTTCTCATATTTTTTTGGCTATCGTCGGGGTCATGACTCGACTTAAATTATTTTTGGATAGTAGAGGGATTGTAGATTACTGTGGATTGGGATGTTGTTGGAATTCTGAGATTTCTTTTTTGAGTTGCCTATCTTGTTATATTTTTGAAACTTAGCTTGTCTTGTTATATGTTCGGAATCATCCCCTACTAGTTGTATTGTGTTCTGTTTGACTAGGTAAAGGGGGTGGTCTCCTATCCTCAGCGGAATTGGGATACCCTTCATGGCCAGGTCCTGGTTTGGGTCGTGACACTTATACTACTAATTTTCTTATTTAAAATTTTATAAAATGACTATATTTGAGAAGTTATGAAAATACACTTTAAAATTACCTAATTAGATTAAGAAAATCTTACATTGTCAGTGTATAATAGTTAATCTCTTTATTTTTTCACCCAATTGAGTACGATTTTATCTAATTCTTGAATTATCTCTTGTAAGAGTATTAACTGACCTTTTTTTCTCTTACTGAGAATGCTTTGTTTGAGATATTCTCTAGTAATTGGAAAACAAGAAACAGTTCAACTCACCAAGAACTATAATCATATATTGTGGTAATTGTTCTTTGTTTGAGAATGCTACCTTTGCTAAAATAATTTTGTTTCTTGTGCATAATTTCTGACGTTAGACACACGTGCAATGCACATATTCTAAACTAGTTTTGAGTAGACATGTTAACTATTTTGTGATAAATAGAGCATTATATATAATTTATTGTGACACAATTATATTCTATTTAGGACATTATATATGCTTCAAAGTTTGCACTTATTTACTTCATAAGTATACATTTTTGCTCTTTAGATAAATATGCTATAATATAGATTAAGAAGACATAAGAATGTTATCATAATATTAGAAAAATAATAAATTGATAATTCAGATAGTTCAATAGATATATGAATGGGGAAATGACATGGTGTGTCTATCAATACTTTCTATGAACTATTTGGATTATATGATCTAAATATACTTCAGACCCAAATACGAACAAGCTATAGTCAAAATCCTAAATTTCAAGCTTACTATCTCTTTCAGCGCCCCTGCTCCCTACCCCTTCTCTCTCTCTCTCTCTCTCTTATGCTTTTATTCTCTTCTTATCTTTTAACTTATTCCACCCATGAGTGACCACCACCAATCCCGTCATTTTTATTTTTTCACCCACAAGCAACCACCATCATATGAATGGTGCAGCACCATGTCATCTCTGTCTTTGTCTCTCTCTCATGCTTTCTGTCATGACCCAAAAATTCAAGGGTCATGCTGCACTTGTTGCAGTGAACATTGACAAGTAATCCTATCACACAAACAAATACAAAAGAAAAATAATAGCATTAACCCAAGTAAGGCTTATAGAATGAAGCCAACCACATAATATAGTAAAGCGGTCAACCACATAATATCGTAAAGCGAAAAGACATAACCAACAACACCATAATCCCAAAACTTGGGGTCACAGTGTAAGAACATCAGTAATACAACTCAAAATCAATACACCTGTCTCTGAATATGAATAAAGACATAGTCTAAATAAAGAAAGATAGTAGTCAACTCCGGAAGAAAGAATACAATAACTACCTTGAATATCTCCAAATATAGCCCGAATCAACCACTGTGAGGCACACTCAAATCAGGATCTGCACTGAAAGAGCATAGTAGGGGTGAGTACATGATCTGAAGTGGATTTATGCACCTCAGTGTTGACGCGGCGGCGTATTCAAGAGGAGGTGTCGTGGTGTATGCTTTTTGCAGACGATGTAGTCCTGATAGATGAGACTCGAGGGGGTGTGAATGACAAATTAGAGGTGTGGAGGCAAACTCTTGAGTCTAAATGGTTCAGGGTGAGCAGAAGTAAGACAGAGTATGTAGAATGCAAGTTTAATGACGTGAGGCGAGAGAATGAGGTAGTAATAAAGCTGGAAGCACAGGAGGTATGTAAGAGGGATAGTTTCAAGTATCTTGGGTCCGTGATCCAGAGTAACGGTGAGATTGATGAGGATGTCTCGCACTGTATTGGGGCGGGATGGATGAAGTGGAAGCTCGCGTCGGGGGTGCTGTGTGATAAGAAGGTGCCGCCTAAGCTTAAAGGCAAATTCCACAGGGTGGTAGTCCGTCCGGCCTTGTTGTATGGAGCGGAGTGTTGGCCAGTTAAGAACTCCCACATCCAAAAAATGAAGGTGGCAGAAATGCGGATGTTGCGTTGGATGTGTGGGCTGACTAGAGGGGATAGAGTTCGAAATGAGACTATCCGGGAGAAGGTTGGTGTGACTTCAGTGGAGTGCAAGATGCGGGAAGCACGATTGAGATGGTTCGGACACGTGAAGAGGAGGGGCATGGATGCCCCGGTCCGTAGGTGTGAGAGGCTAGCGTTGGATGGTTTTAGGCGGGGTAGGGGTAGGCCGAAGAAGTACTGGGGTGAGGTGATTAGGCGGGACATAGAACAGTTACAGCTCACCGAGGACATGACCCTAGATAGGAAGGTCTGGAGGACGCAAATTACGGCAGAGGACTAGGGCCAGTTTGGGTCGCTAGTGTAGGGAATTACTTGGTGGGGTTTTATTCCTGTTATGATTCCGTGTTCCATGTTTCATTACGAATCTGTGTGCTTTCCTCTGCTCTCCTCTGTTTTATATTACTTATGGGTGACATATTTATGTTATGTAATCTGCTTCTGTGCTTTACTATGTGTTTGTGTGGTATCTCGTGCCTCGAGCCGGGGGTCTATCGGAAACAGCCTTTCTACTTCTTCAGAGGTAGAGGTATGGACTGCGTACATCTTACCTACCCCTCCCCAGACCCCACTAGGTGGGAATACACTGGGTTTGTAGTTGTTGTTGTTGTTGTTGTTGTAGAGTTTAATCGAGAAAACTAGTGTTACTAGCTTGAGCTATGTGTTGTTCTAGTTGTTCTCAATAGACTTTAATGTGTTTTATGATTCACTAGTGATTTGAATGTGTATTTATAAGTGGAAAAACTTGTTTATGATGTTTTAATGGTCAATTGAAACAATCCAAGAGTCAAAATTACGTTAAAGATCAAAAGAACAAAAACTAGCATTCTTAGCTTAAGTTTCAAGTTCATCGTCTTTGATATTGTGATGTTTTGAGCTCTAATTTGTGGTGTGTGATGCTATAGTATGCTTTTTGAGTTTATTATCATGATATATGAACTATATAAAGGTTGTAAATCAAGTGGAAATAACACCAAAAGGCTTGGAATGGATCAACAAGAGCACGGGACAAGATTCAACGTAATGGAAACCCGGGATGTTACTAGAGCATGTGGGGCCTTAAAAATTTCCAAGTGGCACATGATATGCTACAAAATCTTCAAAAGGGATCCAAAACAGTGTTTTACCATGATGATCCCATGACGCGTCCCCTATCCCGGTGGAATGAGCCCGTGATGCACTCCTTGTTCCACCGACGGCAAAATTGTTCTCCTATAAATAGGTTACTTGAACTTGATGCTAAAGACCTTGGTCGACTTTGGAACTTGGAGAAGGTCTGTAAAACACTTCAATTAGGATTTTTCTTCTTTTACTTTAGCTTTTTATTGGATTTTATCATGTATTCAATTATTTTGATTACTACTATGTCCATGAGTGAATAAAAGCCATTTTCTGGGGTTAAGACAAATAACATGATTATTATTGCTTTGAATTAATTTAGTTTGGATTATTTATCATATTTGGTTGTTTTTTACCCTTTTTATGACTATTTTAAGGACTCGTGACCCTTAGAATACATCTATTATCATCTTTGTGAACTCGGGAGAGGGAATAAGATAATAGAACATAGGGGTAAGAAGAGCAAGGTTCCTATTTCTTTATAAAATAAAGAATTTTAATTAGCATCTAGGATAGTGATATACCTAAAAACCTTGTTTGGTTCACATGTAGAATGATAGCTTTGAGCACTTAATTGGATTATTACATCCCAGCTCAATGATGTAGTTGTAATGTCCAAGTTTGGTAGACGATTAGAGGTTAGGAGACCATGATCATACGATAAACCCTACGAATCAACAACCATGATAATTAGTCTACCTAATTAAGTTCAATGGAAAAAGTATGATTATTTGTTACCCTTAACCTTGGGTCACTATCCATTGATTATCCAAAGTCAGTACTTTTCCACATTAGTTACTTTACTTTTAGTTTATAACTCTAAAACTCTCTTGGTTACTTTATCTCAATAGTTGAATTAGAATTGGATAGTTTTCAACACAAGTCCCTATGGGATTGATACATGGCTTCTAAAGGGCAACTTTACTACTTCGTGAGACCACGTACACTTACGTGTGTGCTTGGGCGCAATAAGTTATTGGCGCCATTGCCGTGGACTTGTAAATATGCAACTATCTTATTTTCAGTTTAGCTATATTGAGTTGTACATTGTTTAGTAATTTTTATTTTTATTTTTTTTATTTATTTCTCACACTTTTCTTGAGATGTCAATCTGGGATAGATAGTTTTCGAGGGATGATAATTTTTGTCATTTTTATAGAGGACCCCACCCAAGGATTTATTTCCAAATTATGATCCAAACGTTTGGAGGGGACCAGCTTGTTTGTGACCTGTGTAGCAGACCGTAAGTTAGTGTGTGTTTTGTGGCAATATGTATCACTCTGCAGATATGTGTAGAGCTAATATTGATTCAGTCGTGTTTGAGGGAAATTCTCAAAAGATAACTAAGGAGGTATATGCAGAGTTGACTCTCCAACCAGATGCAGATAAAGTTACTGATAATTCGAGGAAGTTTGAGTACTCAGAAAATAAAGTTGCTAAGCAGGTTAAGGAGATACCACAACCACCATCTCCATAGAAGATGAGAAAAGAAATATAGGATTCTAGCTAATCTGTGGAACAAACACAAGAATCGTAGCCACTCAATTATCATTTTTCTTTTGAGACTGCAATTAAGAAGGTGAATATGAGTGAGGGTGTTGTGGATTGTGTAAATTTAGAAGTGGGATTGGTTGGTCCTCATTCAAAGAACTTTTCTACATTATCTTTAGATGATGTCTTGTCTGTGGGATCATCTGAAATAGTAGGAGAGTGTGAAGATGAGGAACAAGAATCCGATATTCTTAATTTTGCACCAGACAAGCAACATAAAAACACACCTCGCTTCAAGGCCGAGTGGTTTACAATGCACCATACATTACCCGATTCTTTAATATCTGTACTACCTCCCTATGAACAAGGAAAAAAGATGGATGCAAAGTTGGGGGTGAAATTCATATCCCCAAGACGGAGGAAAAAGTTTATTGGGTCGTGCCGTGACACTAAATCAGGAATTACTTGGGAGGTAACCCAAGTTAAGGTATGTTTTATTTAAAGTATTTTTAGTTTTTTCTTCACGTAGTTTTTGTTTTTATTGAGTTGTAGATTGACGGAAAGTCGGAGTACCAGAAATCTGAGCTAAGGAGCATGGTGAAGACTAAGCTTGGGGTCCCCGGACCCTCTTGATATGTAAAAATGCTACTAGCTAGGCCTAGAGATCTCGGGGAGTATTTCATTACTACTTTTAAATTATACTTTGGGAAGAAAGTAGATTTTTAAGTGTAGGGTAGGGGAATTCCCAACTTTAGGAGTAATTTTAAAATTTTCATTTTAGGAATAAGATATTCTTGTTGGTGCTATATCAAATTTGCATGATACAAGTGTTTTGAGTTGAAAAAGAGCATGTTGATTGTGTGAATAATTACTTTTGAGACTCCTAGGCTGATGATTATGAATCTTGTAGTGTTGGCTTAATGCTTGAATTTATGTTTGGTTGAGAGTTTAGCTGATCCTGCTTGAGTTGAGCATATGCCATGTGTGTGAGGTTATTATATATTTACAGTTGTATATGATGTCTAGAACTTGCCTGGTATATGTACATAGAGAAATAAAGAGTGTGGGTTTAGGATATGATATAGGCATTTCGTTGATAACCATATTTTATACCCTCATTTGCCTACCCTTATACATAATCTTAGTTAGCCTAGTTGAGTCTTTAGCTTTTTCTTTGGCAGCCTCATGTGTATCTTAATCCCCTCCTTTGGTGGACTTTAATTTGATCCAAAAGCTCCTAAACACTTTACAGCAAAATCAATAAGTTAAGGAGTTTGAAATTAAAGTAGGGAAAAGGTGAAAGAGAATTCCCTAAATAATAGCTATTGGTGCTAAAAATTAATTTGTGTTTTGGTTGGGAAGGGCAATGAAAAGGAAAAAAATTCTTATTCAGATTGAATAATGTGTGCATATAATTCTCCCACCATAGTGTATGTAAAGTAGATTAATGAGATGGGGCAAAACAAAAGATTGTGTGTGAAGGTAGAAATAGAGAAAAAAATGGTTGTTAAAGGCAAGTTGAATGAAAAGTGTGATGTATTAAAGAGCTTAGGAAAAATAGTCACTATTACGGGCCAGAATAGTTTCTACCTGTCCCTTAACCTACATTACAACCTGTAAATACCTAGTTGATCCTAAGCCTTAACATTTTGATATTAGTAGAGTACTACACTAAGGGCAAGCCTATGTATCCTTGTGTGTTACTTGTGAATTCATTGTGAGAGTGAGTATAATTTGATTCTTATACCTATTCTGTGCTATATTGAATCTATGTGAGTATTTATGGGTAACTCTCTTATTGTGAGAGAACATGTTTGATGATAGTTAGGTGAATTGTACAATGTCTTTAATTGAGAAATATTCATGAGTTTTCCGACTTGGTGAGTCTATTCTTGAGGCTAGGATGTTTTGGAGTAGTATTCATGAGCTTTCAATTGTGTTTGTAACATGCTTAGTGTAGAAACTTGCATTCAGTGTAGTTGTTGTAGTACTAGCTTGAGTTTCTTGCATGTATTAGAATTGTGGAGTCTCCTCAGCTTATGATGCTAAGAGTAAAGAGTTGTTTGAGGACGAATAAGGATTTAAGTATGGGGTGGTGATCTGAGGTGGATTTATGCACCTTAGTGTTGTTGTTCTAGCTTATTTGGCCTTGTTTTGAGGACTACTTTTGTGATTTATGTGTTAATAATGTTATAAATGAGCATATAAGGGTTCAAGTATTGGATTACAATGATTAAAGGTGTTTCCAAACAAGTTTGTACTAAAATTGATCACTTAGAATTTAAGCGAGAAAACTAGTGTTACTAGCTTGAGCTATGCGTTGTTCTAGTTGATCGCAATAGACTTTAATGTGTTTTTTGAGTATCTAATGGTTTGAATGTTTAATTATGAGTTTAAAAATCTAATTAGGAGTTTAAAAACTTATTTATGATGTTTAAGGGCCAATTGAAACAAGCCAAGAGTCAAAACTAAGTTAAAGATTAAAAGGAAAAAAACTAGCATTCTTAGCTTAAGTTTGTCGTCGTTGATGTTGTGTTGTTTTGAGCTCTAATATGTGGTGCATGATCTTATAGGATAATTTATGAGTTGATTATGATGATATATGAATGATATAAAGTCTGTAAATCAAGTTTAAACAACACCAAAAGGCTTGGAATGGAACAACAAGAGCGCGGAACAGGAATTGACATAAAATGGACACCTAGGATGTTACTAGCGCGTGTAGGGACTTAAAAATGGAAAAGTGGTGATTTATATGCTCCAAAATCTTCAAAAGGGACCCAAATTATTTTTTCCCTATGATTATCCTGCAATACGCCCCCTATCCCAGCGGAATTAGCCCGCGACGCGCCCCTTGTTCCACCGACGGCAAAATTGTTCTCCTATAAATAGGACAGTTGAACTTGATGCTAAAGACCTTAGCTGACTTTGAAAATTGGAGAGGGGCTGTAAAACACTTCAATTAGGGTTTTTATTCTTTTAATTTAGATTTTTATTTGATTTTATCATGTATTCAATTATTTTATTACTACTATGTCCATGAGAGGGGAAAAGCCCTTTCCGGGGTTAAGGCCAAGAACATGATTATTATTATTACTTTGAATTAATTTAGTTTGAACTTTTTATCATATTTGGTTGTTTGTTTATCCTTGTTATAACTATTTTAAGGATTCTCGACCCTTAAAATACATCCATTGTCATCTTTGTGAACTCGGGAGGGGGAATAAGATGATAGAACATGGGGGTAAGTAGAGCAAGGTTCCTTTTTCTTTATAAAATAAGAAATTTGAATTAGCATCTAGGATAGAGATATACCTAGAATCCTTGTTTGGTTCATATGTAGGATGATAGCTTTAAGCACTTAATTGAATTATTACATTCCCGCTCAGTGATGTAGTTGTAATGTCCAAGTTTGGTAGACGATTAGAGGTCGGGAGACCATGATCATGCGATAAACCCTACGAATAAACAACCATGATAAGTAGTCTAACTAATGAAGTTCAATGACATAGTATGATTGTTCGTAAGCCTTAACCCTGGGTCTCTATTCATTGATTATCCAAAATCATTACTTTTTAGCATTAGTTACTTTACTTTTAGTTTACAACTCTAAAACTCTCTTGGTTACTTTATCTAAATAGATGAACTAGAATTGGATAGTTTTCAACACAAGTCCCCATGGGATCGATAATTGGCTTCTAAAAGGCCACTTGACTAATTGGTGAGGCCACATACACTTGTGTGTGCGCCTGGTTACAACAGTACGGTTCACTTGTACTCACTAGGTATCATAGGCCAACTAAGAAAAGTAGAAAATAAAGAATACAAAATACATACTAAGGCACGTCACCTGTAATTAAAAAATATTTCACAATGATAGCCCACGCCGTTTCTACTAACAGTTCTATAATATTTACATACATCATAGCAAATACAAGGAAGGAATACAAATAAACCAACATCACACCTACAAGTACTAGGAATGGGATTACACATAGGCAAGTATACATCTAAAGAGATAATACAACACAAATAAAGGCACAATGTAACACAAATGCAATGAAGATGATGATATGATGATGGTAATGATGATAATAATGATGTGATACACGAGGTTGTCATACAATCTTTGTATATACCTACGGAGATTAAAGCTTCTCGGCGTAGGATCCATGAGGGGTTCGTCAACCCATAGACAATCCATATCTAACCCATATCTATATCTCCACTCTGGCATATCATTCAATTAAGGGTTTTAAAAATTTTACATTTTTTGTTAGAAAAAGTCAGTATTTCCAATATATTCACAATGGTGCCAATGTTTCATGAATATTTATGATATGAGGATGTAATGCTCACAACCAATCAGAATGAGTATTTCAATGTCCAACCAATATAGCAACAAAGTGAGCCAATGATACACTCAATGTTACCAACGATCCATGAATTTCAACATAAACCGTATGCCAACAGAATGAAACATATAAAAATATACCATTGATACTATATTAGGCTTTTTCATCAATCAAAACACATCTAATTTCATGTACACAAGGCCAACAATATCATATAGGCCCCCGCACGATCACACACAACAAATGGTATACCAAGATCATCAAATAACAATATTATATAAGCCCCCGCACGGGCACAACATAATAATAAGTCTATTTTCATGATTAATTCCCACACTTAACATGATTTTGTATCAACATTCACTATCCAGTTCAGTCTGAAGAAAGTTAAGAAATAACCTACCTCAAATGTCGAAATTGATCCGCAAGCCTTCACTTCAAAGTCTTACTCCTTCCTAACGGAATCAAAATTAAATAAAACATGAAAATATAAAATCCATGCGTAAAAAGAAAGTCAATGATACTCATACTGCCTATTTTCAAGTCGGGGTCAAAACAAACCCTCGAAATGGATTTTCGAAAAAGAAGAGAAAAATCATAATTTTATTTTTGAAATATGTTTTTCATATTTTTAGGAGTCTACATCTGAAAACTTAAGTGAAAATGAGTTTAAAACGAGGTTCAAATTGTAAAAAAAAAAAATATTTAAGCTTTGCTGGCAAAATTCCCAAAAATCCTTTTTGAAATCAAGAATATGAAGTTGTTTTGAAGATGAAATTGAGTGAAAACTGATAATTATAGGTTTAGAAACTTATCCAAGTGAAAACAAAGCTTGAATCGAAGAAATACAAGTTTTAGAACTTCCGGGCCAAAATCCCTATTTCTTCACATTAATTCGCGTTAAAACAAGAATTAGATGATAAAATTGGAGTAAATTAGTTGATATAGATGTTTAGAATCTTTTTCAAGATTAGAAATAAAGAGATTGCTCGAAAGTGTGAAATCTTAAGCTCCAAATCTCAAAAATGGAGAAAAAAGGGCAAAACATGGGTATATAGGGTCCAAGTCTCGACGAACCCCTTGGAATTCATCTGAAATCCCATGAACACAAAAGAAATATGTTACCCTATCAAATTCGATGCTCTAGATTCAATGGCAATATCAAATTTTTAAAAATATATCATTTTCATAAAGTTGACCCCCGTCATCCAATTTCACAACTTTCTGAACTGAGAGTCAAAATGAGATTTAAAATCCATAAAATCATACCAACTATGTTACCGATCTAAAATGATGTTTCGGATCTACTGGTACTGTTCTCTTTGTCATCCGACACATAAATCAATAAATTTTGACCAAAGTCTACTATAAGACTCTTAAACCCACAAAAAATCACAATTTCACATAAATCACGCCAAAATACATCAAAAATTATGCCAATTATATCCACACTTCAGAAATATCATAAAGCAACCATGAGGAGGGATAAAATAATTAAATCACACAAAAATAAATATTTCACAAAAAAATCAAAAATTAGGTTGTTACACTTTCATTTGGAACTTTTAATTAAAAGGGACAAACAAATTTCTCAATTAAGTGAGGGCCCTTCAAGTTTTAAAAATTATGTAACAGGGAAAATTTTTTGAAGCTTTTTTTTTTAAAACATTTTCGCTCCAACAACTAAAGAGGTTGTCTCAACAACTATAGAAGTTGTCTCAACAACTATCAAAGTTGTTCGACAACTTTGATAATTGTTGAGACAACTAATGCAGTTGTCGAACAACTGTCCTAGTTGTTTAAGCAACTTTACTTCTTTTAACTTAATAATATTATGGAACCCACTTGTCCCTTTTTTTAATTAAAAACTTCAGAGGGTCTATGAGCTCATTTTTCTCCTTTTCATTCTCTTCTCATCTTCTCACTTCTTTTATCCATGAGTGACCACCACCAATCCCCTATTTTTTCCTTTTTTTCCATTGATAAGCAACCACTAGGGGTGGCAAATGGGTGGGTTGGACAGAATTTAGGCGGATCAAAATGGGCTAACGCAATAAATGGGTAATTGCTTAACCCACCCAAAATATAGATGGGATAAGATGGGTTGGGCCAAGATAGACTAAACAATGGGTTATAGCCCAATCCGCCCAAGTTAACCCAACATTGAACAAGTTACCATTCTAGTAGCAATTTAAGTTGGAATGATATTTTTAATTTTCTTTTTATATTTATATTTATATTTATATTATTATATTACTAGTGAAATGGGGCCGCGCTTCGTACGGCGGTAAACTATTTTATTAAATAAAAATGTAATTTTTACGATTATTCAAGTGCAATGAATGCGTTAAAATTTCTTTTAGATTCAAATTCAAAAAATTAAAGTTAATACTTTAAATTCATAACATTAGTTATAATTAGTTGTGTAATTTATTCAAATTTTTCACTCTTTAAAAATTTATGATCTTTTAGGGATACTTGATTTTATCTATCTCTATGTAGATGATATAAATTTATATTTTCTTACTAAAAATTTAATTTAAAATATATAAATAATATATCAAAACACAATAAATATAAAAATAGTAATTAGAAGTTCATAAATTAAAATATTATTTTAATTTTGTATCTGCGTATATATAATGCTTAAATGCTAAAGTAATAAAATTTTCAAACTAATTTTAAAAGACACTACAAAATAAATTATCAGGATCCTTAATTATTATAGGACTCACATTCTCTGAATTTCAAAAAATATATTAAATTTATATTTGGAAACTCAAACTTCTAATTCTCACTATCAGTATGAAGCTAGGCATTAGAAAAGTGATGTGACGCCTCTATTTGGCCAAAAAAATTATTTTATTTTTATTCCTTTTTTTATAATTTCTTCAAATTTAATTTACTTATTATTATTATTTTACAAAAATAAATATTTCAATTAACATTTCTTTTAGTCAGTTACATTTCTCAGCAATTATACTAAAATAACGAGAATTGCATTATTTTGCATAGATAAGAAACAACTATAATTGACATGTGAGAAGGTGGTAGTATTAATTTCTAATTAATTTGAAAACTGAAAAATAATTAAAACTTTAAAACTTCATCAACAAACTAATAATGAAATTTAAGAGGTACAAAAATATATGCTTGCACTAATGCTTTATCATACAAAATTTGAAGGGGTACGCCACATGATCACAATATACATCAACTTACTTGTAGCTACATCTTT
Organism: Capsicum annuum; assembly: GCF_002878395.1. NCBI lineage: Eukaryota > Viridiplantae > Streptophyta > Magnoliopsida > Solanales > Solanaceae > Capsicum > Capsicum annuum. The sequence goes on along the minus strand of NC_061118.1, from coordinate 70,918,383 downwards.
TAATGTTAAGTTGTAACTACCAATAATTATAATGAGCAATATGAAAAGAATAGTAAATTCCTAATTGTGATAATTAAGGAATCAATTTTTACATTAATTACTTAGAAAATAGAAAAGGCCAAAAGATAGAGGGAAAAATAAATTAGGTATTGTATTAAAATGTAAAAATAAATAATTATTATATGAACTAAAAGATATGCTTTTTATATAACTTTAAAGAGGATATATAATTATATAAATATAAATTTATGACCTTATATGCTATTTGCCTTCCTCTTTTCTTTTCAAAACGAAAAAATGAGAATAATATTTTTTTTTTATTTTTTTCATTCAAATACTCTATTTTATTGTCAATTTTTTTAATTTAATGCTTGAACAAAGAGGGAGTTGGAATTTTATTTTTTTTTTAGAAAAATACCCAATCGCTAAGTGCTAAAGTTATAAGTTAGACATATTCATCTTTTTTACTTTTAACTTATTTTTATACTCTTCTGACCTAAAAGTAAATGTTTAAAAATAAATTTTTTCTTCAAACACCAAAATAATGTAAACAAAAAATGAGCTTAAAAGCTAAAAACACGTAAAATAAATTAATTCGAAAACTCTTGAAGTTATTAAATTTTCGTTCTTCAAAATGCTTCTAACGATAGTTTTTAACCTCATTATCGAATTTAAAAATTAGGAATGCACTAACATGCAAAAAAAAATAATAACATCAAGCACATAATGATCATTTTAGAATGTTGCAAAAAATATCACAGTAAAAATTTACAAAATCTAATCACAACTTAACATAATGAAATGTGTATGTATAACTATAGTCATATGAAAGAAAGGAAGTTATTTCTCTTTTCAACATTCTATTTTATCTTATCTATTATCCTATTTTTGTCATCATTACGTTTCTAAAATACAATTTTAAGAAATAAGAGAAAAAAGTATCACAATAAAAATTGACAAAATCTAATTATAACTTAACATAATGAAATATGTATGTACAACTATAGTCATATGAAAGAGAAAAAATAAAAGGAGGTCATTTCTCTTTATCGTTACTACTCTAGTCATTCATTACAATTATTTATTCTTTATTGCCTTCACTTTTTTTTTTTAATTTTTCTCATTGACATTAATTTTACAGTTACAACTACGTAATACATAAAAAGAAATTAATTATCATTAAGATTATGTTATATTAATTTCTCTTATGTGGATTGTCTCAAACAAATGGTAAATTGAGTTTTATTGCAAAAGATCTATTTTTAGGATAATTTTGATTTATTTTATGAAATTTTTAATAATCTATTTATTTAGTAGATTATGTAAAAAAATAAAAAAATTAAGGTGTCACATCATCTTATCTATACTTCTTCTTTATATCTATTTTTAGCGTAACGACAAATAAAAGTGAACAAATTATGTAGTAATTTAAACTATATAAAGAAAGCAAAAAGAGTATATATAATTTGAAAAAAAAAAAAAAGGACATTCATCTCAAGTGGTTCTTATGTTCTTCTGCTCAAATCTTTACATAGTAATCATTTCATCTTTACTTCATTTTTTCACTATTTGATCTTCTTCTTATCCCTGTAAAAAATAATACATCACAAAAATTAATATATTATAAAAAATTATAAGAAAATAGATTTAAATTATACATGGTCTTGCTTAAAAGTTACAAACAATATAAGATAACAATAACAACAAATTTAATGTAATCTCATGTATGAGTTTAGCAAATCATTTAAATGTCAAAGGAACAATGCATGTAGAAGAAGAAGAAGCAATAGCATACCCAAAAGAAAACAATAAGGAGGACCTTTTAGAAGATATACAAATGATTTTTTAAAAAAAAGAATATATGAAAGTTCAAAAAATATATAGTGAATGAAATATCCTTAATTTTGATGATGGGGAAAGAAGATAATACTTCTATTTATAAGACAACAATATGGAATATCAAAGATATCATGAACATGATCATTAATATAATTTAGGAGTTATGATCATCAAAGGTCATGAGAGTAATGATAAAGAAATATTATATTTCTATATTAAAGAATAAAAATAAATGGAGGAGTAGTAATTGATTCATTCATTTTGATTATTAAGAAAATTGATTGACTAATGAAAAAAAAGTTCGAAAAAACCACAAAAAAGATAAATAGCATTGGAGTCTTCTAAGATATGTCATATAGGATTGCCTAAAGTTCTCCTTTATATATATATATTGATTGTTTTCACGTAAAAAAGACATATGAAAACTAATAAAAATCAATAAAAGCATTTGTATATATATTTAACACCAAATAATGATAACGAATAAGATAAGAGAGGTGGACAAAGTAAAAATATAATTTTTTTCATAAAATAAATTTTTTTTTTTTTTGGGGGGGGGGGGGGGGGGGGGGGGGGGGGGGGGGGGAGAGAAAGGAGTTTTTAAAATTTTTAAAAAAATTTTTTTTTTGTAAAATTAAATTTTAAGAAGATTTTATTTTTTTATGGGGGTGGGAGTAGGGGGTCGTATTTAGGGAGCTGGGGGTAGGGTGGGGGTAGGGGATCGTATTTAGGGAGCTAGGGGTAAGGGAATCGTGTAATAATTTATTTTTTATTAAATTTTTTAAGAGGGTCGGGGGTAGGGGTTGGTTGGGGTAAAAAAAGACCTTGAGTTTTAATTATTTTTTTTAAATTAAGTTTTTTTAGGGGGGCTGGTAGGGGTCAAAGTAGGGAGGTGGGGTTGGGGGTAGTGCGATGGTGTAAAAAAAATTATTTTTTGAAAAATATAAATTAAAAAATAATTATTTTTTTAAGGGGGAGGGCTGGGGTTGGTCGAGCTAAAGGTGGGAAAAATTGATATTTCTTTTAAAAAGTAAATTTAGAAAATATTTAATTTTTTTTATGGGGTAGGGGTAGGGGATGGTGTAAGAAAATAATTATTTTTGTTCATTCAAAAACTAATTTATTACTACAATTATTTCAAAACAAAAAAAGAATATAATTAACGCAACTAAAAATATTAAATGTGAAATTATAAATACTAGATTAAACATCTTTATCGGTCAAAGTTGGACATCATTATAAAATTATTTGGATTGATGATTTATAATGGATTTACTTGGGCTAGCCCAAATCAGCCCATCTTCAAAATCAGTCCAACCCAACCCATTAAAACATGGGCGGTTTGAGTATGCTAAATGGGTTTGGGCTAATTTTGTCACCCCTAGAAACCACTAAATAGGGCAGCATATGTTAGGAATGTCATCTCTCTTTTTCTCTCACTCACTCGGTACACAATAATAGGTTTGCAATTAGGGCCTTGAAAAGATGATGGTATGGCGAAGGATAGTGCAACCTACTATACATGCTTACACTCTTATTACACCTACGAATAGAATTCCATAACAGTTACAACTGATTACTTTTGGGAGTGTTGTACCATCTAATCAATTTCGGGGAGAATGGCATTAGCAATATCAAGAAAGGGGTGCACTTGTAGTCCTTCAAGGCTAAGGGAAAAGAACCAGCATCATTGCGACTATAATTATTGTAGGCTGGAACTTCTTTTCAACCAGTGCCTATTGCCAAAGATAAGCAAAATCACATTGAAGGTAAGTTTATGACCTATTGATAGCCTAAAGGAAGGCTTTACACGAAATTGGTACTAAAGATAACAAAAATCAGAAAGCACACAAAGAGAAAATAACACGCTAGAATGGAGATGAAGAAGAAGATTGCATGAAAATAAAGATAGATAGAAAGACCCTTACTTCTATCAAATGAATAGCACAAGATGGTGTATCAAACCATCAAACACACCTTACCAATAGAAACTCAAACCTTCCTCTTAGGTGGACCAAAGGACTCACACTTCCTCAATCACACCTTTCTTTCCAAATAACCCAATACAGGTGAAAACCAATTCAAATGCATTTAAGGTTCAAATTTTGGTTTTCCTCTCTTAAGGAAAAGGAGAAGACTAAAAGCTAACACTAAGATTACAATCTAAAGAATCACTCAATTCATTATGTCAAAACTAATAAAAATAAGAGCTAAGGTGTCTATTTATACTATTACAAATAATGACAAAAATACCCTTAATGAAGGGTGCTCCTTTGGAGTGTAAAAACAAGTCATTAAAAGACAAGAATGCCCTTAATAAACCCCCAAATAGAGGAGGATTTGGAGTGTATTTCAAGATCCTCTTCACACTTTAGCATATACACTCCAATAGGTGAACTCATGACATAATCACAAGATTCCAACTTCATAAACATTGCTTGAAGACTATGTAACTCTTTGGCTTGACTCTTTGTAAAATGTCTTGTGCTTTTGGTGCTCCTCATGCTTGTATCATCCTCTCTATCTTAAAAGAAATTTATCCTTAAATTCATACCTTGCAAAGCCAAAGAGAGGGAAAACAAACACACATTCCTCAAGGGAGGAGGGTTAGCATCAGTACCACAAGTTATATAGACAAGCCAAGGTTGTTCACTTTTGACATATATTCATATATCCTTGGTATTTGTCCTAAAAAAACAAACAAGCCAAGGTTGTTCACTTTTGACATACATCCATATATCCTTGGTATTTGTCCTAAAAAAACTTGGAACAAAGAATATAAAGGAAGTGAATAGCTTTAATACCAAAAGGGAATGCACATGACCAGAAGTTACTCTACCCACATCCCAAAGGAACTGCGGGATCAAATAAAAGTAGAAGACAAAGGTCTAAGCCGAGAGGAGACATTCCTTTCAGTAGTCTATCAAGCCAAGGGGGTACATATTTGAAATAAAACCAATAATCCTTTGTTATGATCATGAAATACTTACTACAAGCATCACAAAGAACATGGTTAAGAGAGACATCAAGGAAAAAGAAATGTAATCCTAAACACAACCTTCCCCACCCCAATAGTATACCGGATCAAATGAAAGAAATAGACAAGAATCTAAGCCGAGGTTAGCCATTCCTTTTACTAGAGAATCAAACCCACAATCACCCAAGGCATTTCTCACAACTTTGACATACACAAGGCCACTATGAACAAGACTAATATCATGGAAAATTGACCATGTTCAATATCAAGATCATCTTTAGAAGCATCATCACTAACTTGGAATTTCTCAAACATACCATTTTACATGTTTGAGTAGTGAACTAGTTTTAAGAGCAAGTGGATCATTATTCACAATAAAAGAGTTACTAAGGAAAGAAGTATGCACTTGCAAACCCAAAACCACTTCACTAGACAATAAATCATAATATTTTTAATTCAAGAAAGTGTAGAGAGTAGTGAAGTCACCTCGGATAAGGCTTGGGCAGTCCACTTTTTTGGCATTCTTGGTCAAAGGAATCTCTAGTTCATTTCTCATGCTTTTATGTGGAACTTCTTTTGGATCCTTCCTGATTATCATTTCATCTAGTACCTACACATGAGAAGAATCAAAGCTAGGCAAAATGCTAGCTTTTGGGTTAGGAAGTGACAAAGGTTCTTTGTGGACAAGATCTACAATCAAGCAATTTTTTTTCTTTTCTACTTCACTACCCATGGTTTCGCTTTCCCTTTCCTTCTTTTCTTCACATTTTTCTTGTACCTCAACATCAAGCTTCTCTCCATCTTGAAAACCGACCTCATCACCCTCGAATTCTATCACCATCTCTTCTCTTAGTTGTATGGGGTGATTTTGTTTTAGTGGATCTTGGAGAGGAGGCATTGGATTACATTGGTTTTGGATTTGTGGCATGGGATTTTGTGGAGTGTGGTGTCCTTGGTAAAGTGGATTTGGGACTTAGTGGTTTGAATTTTATGGAGGCTTTGGTTGATATAATCTATCAACCCTCGCCTTCATTCTAATCACACCACCCGCCAAGGATGTCATTTCACTCCTCATAGAATTCATATCACCATTATAGCATCATGATTATCCTCTATTTTTCAAGCAAAGGCCTCAAGCTAAGCCATCAAGGCTCCAATAGCATCATTTTTCAAAGGTTGGGAAGTAGTACCTTCAGATTCCATGGCAAATATACCTAAAAAGAGCAAAAAACAGCGAGCAAAACAACCTACAAAACGAGCAAACAAGTTAGTTCAAAGGCCTCACTTCACTCACACTCAACCTCACCTCACACTTGACCTCACAAGTGTTGGAAAAATTGGCAATACTTGGCAAATTACTTGAGAGGTGAGAAGCTTTGTTGTGGAATCGATCTTTATTTGAAATGACTTAAATAAAGTGATGCACGGGCTTGAACCAACAAAATACTATGACTTTAAAACGAGAAAAACACATAAAAATTGAAGACACGAAATAAACGAACTCTAGACTAATTACCAAACTAGTAGGTACTTACTAGCTTACTAATTAGTGATAGAACCAAGAAAATTAAAAATAGAAACAACAATTAGAAACTAGGAAATCTAAATTTGAACTCAGTTCGGTTGGTCACCAAAGTGATGATGTGGCAGTTTGTGGTTGGACGTGACTTTTAAAATTTTCAATTCCCAAATTCTTGTCTCGGCCAAACAACACTTAAGGAGAAGAAGGATTTCGGTTTTGAGGGAGAAATATGCAAGTTTGGAGCCTTTTTGAGCTTCAATTTGAATTTGAAATGGATTGGTCCCCCCTCCCCTCCCCGTACTTCAATTGTACTTGCCTTTGTACTTGATTATTCTTTTCTTTTTTGTTGTTTTCTTTCTTTTGGATGACTAGGAAGGAACTAGGAAATTTCCTTAAACAAGTACTGCACTCTCTTTTCTCCCTTTTTAAGATCAAACAACCTCCTTGAATATTCTTTTTCAGCAATCTATGAAGATGAGGAAGAACAACATGAATATTCAAGAGTTGACCAAAGTTTGACCATAAGGCAAATGAACCATAAATTTAATTTTTCATTTGTATCTAGGTTCCCTTTGCTAAGACAAGATTAAATATCAACAAACCAGACACAAAACGTCACAAATACCACAAGCCACGCGAAATCCACCTACAAAAAACTTCAAACACATTTTCAACAATGGTGAAATGCACAAACACAATTAGATCTTGCTCAAAACATAGATCTAGACTCCCTATGTGCTAGAGAGAAAGGATCTAGCACTAGAAACCTTCAAAACATAATAAAAACTTGTAGATCTAACTTGAAAATTTTGGATCTACAATAAAAACACAAGACAACACTTTTTTTTTTGTATTTTTGGATTTTTGACTTTTTTTGTTGAGATTTTCTAAATAGGGATACTAAAATCAAGATTTAGGGATGTTGGAACAACCCTAACCAAGGCTTTGATACCAAATGATAGCCTAAAGGAAGGCTATACACGAAATTGGTACTAAAGATAACAAAAATCAGCAAGCACACAAAGATAAAACAACGCACTAGAATGGAGATAAAGAAGAAGATTGCATGAAAATAAAGATAGGTAGAAAGACCCTTACTTCTATCAAATGAATAGCACAAGATGATGTATCAAACCATCAAACACACCTCACCAATAGAATCTCAAACCTTTATCTTAGGTGGACCAAAGGACTCACACTTCCTCAATCACACCTTTCTTGCCAAATAACCCAATACAAGTAAAAACCAATTCAAATGCATTCAAGGTTCAAATTTTGGTTTTCCTCTCTTAAGGAGAAGGACAAGACTACAATCTAACACTAAGATTACAATCTAAAAAGTTACTCAATTCATTATGTCAAAACTAAGGAAAATAAGAGCTAAGGTGTCTATTTATACTATTACAAACAATGACAAAAATACCCTTAATGAAGGGTGCACCTTTGGAGTGTAAAAAGAAGTCATTAAAAGACAAGAATGCCCTTAATGAACCCCCAAATAAAGGCGACTTTGGAGTGTATTTCAAGCTCCTCTTCACACTTTAGCATATACACTCCAATAGGTGAACTCATGACACAATCACAAGCTTCCAACTTCATGAACATTGCTTGAAGACCATGTAAATCTTTGACTTGACTCCTTGTGAAAGGTCTTGTGCTCTTGGTGCTTCTCATGCTTGTATCACCTATATTCTTCCGTTTGTAAAGAATGGGGTCGTAATTGTTACTATTGAAGAGGATAAAAGTAAGTCACAACTGAAACATTAAGAATTGACACTAATTGGATATTTTGTAAGAGACGCCTTATGAGAAATAGATCAATAGTTATGTCACTTGAGTATTAAATATTTAAATTTCAAATAGTCAAAGATAATGAACTTGTGCTTTAATTTTCACCTTACTATACAATAATCCTGCAATACTCAAGAAGTGGGAGTTGGATTTTGAATTTGATCAGGACATATAGAGTGTAATTTTTGTTTATGTAAAATTCCCTAGGTTTCCAGTAAGATATTGGTCAACATAAGCTTTGAGTAAGGTGGCCAATGCAGCGTACAGACCCCTACATGTAAGTTTTTTTACGACAAACTCTGAGAAGATTTCGTATGACATAATCCTTATTGATACAATAAATCTTCTTAGGTTGGGACTAAGCATGTGGAACCACAACTTGCACAATGTATACTAAAAGAGGATAATTAAGAGGAAGAAACCTTCTTAAGCAAGTACTAAAAGTTATGTTCCTAAGCCAAATTAGAAGGGCATTTGGGATAGTATAGTAAACACTTTTGTTGAGAATAATAGCATACACTCAGGTCCAATTAAAGCTGATACTAGTAATGTAGTACTGTATGATGCTACACCAAAGAGGGCACCAACAAAGCAAAGAGGGTAAGCAAATTATGGGAGATACCACTTGACCTAGGATGTGTGTAGAGGAATTCTCACTTCCTGATAGTATTGGCTACTCCATGCCATTAATTCCTTCATTCATATCCAAATGGAAATACCAGGGGTTTAAACTAGGCACACAAGCAAAAAAAAAAAATTTTAACTCTTTCTCACTACAAATAAAATGTAGTTGTTTGGATGTCTTGAAATACAAGTGATAGACCAAGAGGACTGCAAATACTAAGTAAGGTCAAACAAGGGTGATAGTTTTCTTAACTATAGTTGGGCATACAATGGTAGAATTGGCTTATGTAGAGTCTAAATCGCAATGTTTTAATTACTGAGATCAAGAGAGAGTTTATACACTACTTAGTTTAGGAGCCTTCCACTCAAGTTGCATTATATTTAATAGTAGTATATTCCAGAAATAAATGTCAACTTTAAAGAGATTATGTAGAATAATTTTACTCACGTTAGTCTGCAGCATCAAATAACTTGGATATTGTGAGGAGACTTTAATAGTGTCTTGGGATTAGAAGATAGAATAGAAGTCCTATCACCCAAAATAAAAATCAAAGATTTCAAGGATTTTTAGACACTACACAGCTCACCCTCTCAAGTGGAAGGGGTGGAACTAAACTTGGGGTAACAATTAGAATGTTGAGGATAGAGTACATAACAAGATTTATTAGGAGTTGGGAGACTTTAACTGGATTAAATAGTGGGGTTATTTAGAGGCTAATTTTTCTTAGCCCCTCAATTCTGATCACTCTCTTATTCTTTTCAAATTCAACCAATAGATCAACTTTCCCCTAGGCCTTTCAGGTTATTTCCTAATGCAATGGACTATCTTGATTTTTAGAATATACTATTCACTATGTGGTTGCAGGGTAGAGATGACCACACTTTAAAGACTATTGAAGGAAATTGAGGGAACTTAAACTAAAATTAAAAGATCAATGCTTATATGGCCTACTATAAATAAAAGCACTGCTTGTCTAGGAAGAATGTTGATATTATATAGACTTACTACAAGGTCATATTCTCAACCAAGACTTGTTTAATCTAGAGAAACACCTAGTGTTGGATATTGAGAAATGGAGCAACATTGAGAAGCGGACTCATAGACACAAGGCCAGCCCAATCTATATTGAGTTTGGTGCCTCCAACTTAAGCACTTTCGTTCCTAATAGAAGATCAGAACTGGCTACAACACTATCACTTTCATTACACTAAGGCAAATGTAAAGATCATGATCCTGTTCAAATTGAGAAAGGGTTTGTTTATATATTCTTTTAGGGCTAATGGACAGACTGGTCTACTGAATTGTTTTCTTGAATTCAATGATGGTGAATAGATGAGTTTATTTTAATAATACAACATTAGGGAAGTCAAATTAAGGAGGTGAATTGTGAAGAGATTCTTGTTGCTATAAAGTTAGGCCTAGAGATAGAGTTCTTGGAATTGATGGTTTTTCCATTGAGTTCTTCACAAAGAACTGGGATGTGGTGAAGAATAACATACTAATTGCAGTGAAACAGTTTTTCTAAACTGGTTTCCTTTGTCCTAATATCAATACTACTATATTTACTTTAATCCCCAAAGTACCATCTCCCACAAAGGTTAAGAACTATAGAGCCAAATCTTCTTGCACTGTACTTTGTAAGATTATATTTAAAGTCATAACTAAGAGGCTTAAATTTGGTTGTATTGGTTATTCATAATCTGCATTTGTACAAGGAAGAAACATCATTAATAATAGAGTCACATTTGCTTTTTCTTTTTTCTCTCAAGCACATTTCTCGAGAGGAGGGGGTAACTATTTTTCTCAGTTGATCGTAAGTTTTATTCCGACGTCCTTTTCATTAGTTTAGCTAATTTTAACTAGCTCTCAGTGATTGTTTAAAAATGGCAAAATGGTTCGATGAATTCCTATATTATATTCATTTTGTAATGTGAATACTTCTACTTACATGTTTGTTATTTGGACCCTTGAACCTACTAAAAAGCAACATTTTAAACATTTTTTGGCCAAGTATAACACACTTGCCTCACGTCAGCTGCCATGTCATCTTCCATGTCATTTTTATATATAAAAAATATTAAATATTAAAATAAATAAATAAAAAGAAAATATAAATAAATAAATTAAAAGAACTCCACCCCCACCTTCCTTTTTTTCCTCTCTCTTCATGATTTTTCTTTCTTTTTCCTTATCTTCTTTCGTTGTTTCTTGTTTTTCTTTTTCCTATTCTTCTCCTTCTTCTTCTTTTTCTTTTCCTTCATCATCTTGAGAAGTGAGGGCTTTAACCAACCGATCCAAATTCATTTTCCACACTTCCTATAAATACCTTCCTTCTTAATTAATCAAACACTTTTTTCAACTCCCCAAATCTCAAAATTCCCAAATTTTCAAATCCCTAATTTCGTAATTAATCAAATAATTGATCAATTAAGAAGGAAGGTATTTGATCAATTATTTGACCAAATTTTTTGAATTTTCGCTTATTTGATTTGCTGAAATTTGAGAAAAAAATTAATTTTTTCTTCATTTTTTGTTGTTTTTAATGGTTGAATTTGCTAGAAATTGACATGACCATGGCTATTGTTGAGGGGTTTAAAATGTTAGTGGTCATGGCTATTGTTTAGGAGGGCTGGTGGTGGGGGTTACTGTGGGGTTGTTTTTTGCGTTGCGAATGGTTGTAGTACATTGTGATTTTGATTTTACAATTGTACAATGTTATTGCTTTTCTGAGATGTTCTATTCAATTGTGTTGATTTGTTTGTTTTTATGTTGTGAATTGTTGTACTTTAGGCTTGAGAAGTTGCACTTTGCAATTGTAATTGTGATTGTACAATGGTCATGGCAGACGGTAGGGGTGGAGGACTAGTGTACGGCGATGGGGATAGAGTGTGTGTTGGGGGGGGGGGGGGGAGGGAGGGGGGGGGGGGTTGGGGAGGGACCTTTTTTTTTAAAATTTATTATTTTTAAAATTTTTAAAAATATATTTAAATTTAAAAAAAAGTACTTGGGGGATTTATTTAATTTTCTTAAATTATTTTAATATAAAATTAATCAAAAATTGACCCCCACTCGTACCTCACACGTGTGTAATTACACACTTTGTCCTAGTCATCCATTTTATGCCACATAGGTCCGATCAACGGTCAAAGGGTTTACAATGTTACTTTTTAGTGGGTTTAAGGGTTCAGATGACAAACATGTAATTAGGAGTATCCACATTACAAAACGGACATAGTACAAGTGTCCACTGAATCATTTTGCCTTTAAAAACATTGCAACTTTTATAAGAGAAAATAGAATCTACTTCGTAGTAGGTTTTAAGTCTTACGATATCGCCAGGCTTGAAGCAGAGCTGAAGTTTGGTTTGAATGGGTTGAAAGAAGCCGGACTTTGATGTGCAGAGAAACTTTCAGCAAGAAAACAATAAAATGGATAGTCTTTGTATATGAGAAGCCTCAAAAGACTCTGGCAACCATTTAAAAATGTGGAAAACAAATGAACAATATTTGAATTTCTTTTGTTCCAGAAAACATAACAAATTTGGAAGATTTATAAACATAGTGACAGTACAAGAACGGAACATATCGGTCATTATTATCCCAGAAGTTACATTTAATGCAAGATGGGGAGACATAGCATTTAAGATTGATAATTTCATCAAAGAATATAAAGGAACATTTAATACAAATTTTCCTAGGAGAATTGATCCAAAGGTTCCTTATGCAGATTCAGTCAGGACTAGCAAATGGCAACAAAAGAAGCATCTGAATCTCTGATCAGCAATAACAACAACTCTATCATCATCTTTGGCAGTGATGTTAACCATAAAAATGGCTTACTGAGAAAATGTATAGTTGGAAGATTCAGTGGATAAGAGAAGGAGAAACCAACACTGTCAGATATTAGAAAGTGGGCGGTGAGTATATTGGAAGAATGCTTTTGGAATTAATGTATATGAAATAGGGGGTTATTTTTTTCTGTTTAAGTTTCAAAACAAGCATATGGACGAGCATATTCTTCGAGGTTAGTAGGCATGGAAGAAAATGAAGATTTATCTCGAATGGTGGTTGACGACTGTAGGTTTTGGCACCAATCAAAAGGCCTCAACATGGATAAGAGCAATAGGTCTTCCTCTTCAGTTTTGGACCCAAAAAATATTCAAAGCCATCGAGATCATTGTGGAGGATAGCTTAAAATAGAGAAAGAGACATCCCTGAAAAACTATTTGAAGTGGGCACGAATGAGAATCAAATGTGATGAAAAAAAGTTTCAAAAGAGGTAAAGATAGTCGACAATGGTCTTATTTTCTTAATTTCAATATGGACACGAGTCTAGAACTATGGTAGTCGTCAGAGGAGAGGAAGTTCTGCAGGTTAAGGACCACTGGGCGAAAAAAACCTTCACAGTTAAAGAGAATAGGTTCTACTTTGATAGAGAGAGACACGTGGGTTCTTCAGAACAGGTACCTATTTTAAATAAAATAGCTGTCAAGGGCCTACCAACACATGTCATGAATAAGGGTTTATTTTTCAAAAGAAATGGGCTCTTATTGGTCCAAAAGAAAAGCTTATCCATTTTTTTAAAAGGAGCTACTTTTAATAAAGGCCCAGTTTTATTTACTGAGGCTCATCTCTTTAATTCTAACCAAGAAAATGTCATGTGCTCTTTACAAACAGACCCAATGCTAGGGGAAATAGAAGCAAACTGCACAAACATTATTTTTTTATAGTAGCTCCAGAGACATGATATAAAAAATCTTAAAAGAAAATCAACCAACAAGTCCAACAAAAAAATCAAATATAAAAGAAGGGGAAGTTTATGAAGATGCAAAGGAAAATATAGAAGAAGGAAAAGCACATACTGATGTCAATCAAGACCATTAAGACATGAAATTGGTTGATTTTCCTGATGATGCAGCATGGAACATTGAGAATACTGAACCTTTAAACTCAAAATACCTAGAGGAAGGAAGTGATGATAAGATAGATACGTCAATTTGGGTCCACCAAAATATAATCAGGTTAAGCAAGGAATTTGGGGTTGAATTTCAAGGTTGTAGAAAGGAAGGTTTGGCTCTTTTCAAGAAGATTGGTAGTAGTTAGAAGTCAAATTTTAAAGAATCAGAAACAAGGGTCACGGAGACTCCTAAAATTAAAGGCTTCCAAGAATTGAAAGGGTTGTCCATAGACATGAAGTTCCAAACCACGGGGCGAGAATAAGGGGGAAAGAAAATTCTAGGATGTTATGATGAATGTCAAAATAATTTCACGGAATGTGAGGGGATTAAATTGTAGAGATAAAAGGAGGTGATCCATAGTATAGCTCAAAAATGGAAAACAGATGTCATATTCTTACAGAAAACCAAACTGAAAGGGGATAATAAGGAACTAATAGAGAAAGTATAGGGAAATAGGGGAGTCAAGTATGGGCAACTAGAGGCAAGTGGAACTAGGGAAGGTATTTTGATATTGTGGGATAACAAGACTTGAAAAGGAGAAGTAATGGAGGTTGGTTCTTATATATTGACTTGTAGATTCAAGTCAACAAGTCATGATTTTAGTTGGCACATGACAGGGGTATATGAACCGAATCACAATCAGGAAACACAAGAAGTATGTTAGAAACTTGGGGCTGTTAGAGGTTTGTTTACAGGGCCTTGGGTGATAGGCGATAATTTTAATATTGTTAGATACGCTTCAGAGAAGAACAATAGCCACAGAACGTCTACATACATGGCTGAATTTTCTGATTTTATTGAGGATATGGAGTTGATTGATCCTCAACTAGATGGGGAAAGTTACACCTGGACTAGGGGGAACAACCTGGAAACCTCTTGCAGGATTGATAGGTTCTTATACTCTATTGAATGGGGAGAATATTTCAAGAATATTAAGAAAGAGATTCTTTCTATAATTTGTTCTGATCACACATCAATTGCACTTCAAAGTGGCGGTTGGGAACACACAAAGTCTTATTTCAAATTTGAAGGATGGTGGCTAAAAACTGAAGGATTCAATGAGAAAGTTAAGGTTAGATGGGATTCCATTATTATTAATAGAAGACCAGATTATGTTTTAGCAACCAAGTTAAAATATTTAAAGGCCAAATTGAAAGATTGAAGCTTAAGCACTTATGGGAACTTAGAGAAAAATAAAGACTTGATTCTTAGAAAAATTGCAGAGATTGATAATATTCAACAGAATAGATCTTTAATTGAAGAAGAGGCCATTCACAAAGCTAAATTGTCCATGGAATTTAAAGATTATTCCAAAAAGGATGAGATGGCATGGAGACAAAAATCGAGAAAATTGTGGATTAAAGAGGGTAATAAAAACAAGAAGTTCTTCCAGAGAATTGCAAATTCTCAAAAGAGGAATAATCACATTGATCATCTAATCGTGGATGGAGAAGATATTGTGGAGGCAGAGAACATAAAAAAGGAGATCATCATCTTCTATCAGAAGCTCTACTCTAAAAATGAGAAATGGAGACCCTATTACAACATGTACAGTGTCCTATCATAAAAACAGAGGATTAACAGGAATTATAAAAATCTTTTACAGAGAAAGAAGTTTTGGATGGTCTCAAGGTATGTGCAGTAGATAAAGCACCAAGTCTAGATGAGTACACTATGGGGTTCTTTGTACACTGTTGGGAGGTTGTAAGAAATGATGCGATGTCGACTATGCAAAACTTTCACTCCCAAGAAGTTTTTGAGAAGAGCTTTACTGTAACATACATAACACTTATTCCCAAAAAGAATGTGGCTAAGGAATTGAGAGATTTTAGGCGACTAGTTAATAGGGAGCATACACAAATTGATATCCAAGATTCTCACAGGGAGATTAAAGAAAGTAATGCACAAATTTGTAGATACTTAACAGATGGCATTCTTGAGAGGCAGACAGAGCATCGATGCAGTCCTTATTGCTAATGAATGCATCGATTCCAGAATGAAAGATAAGACACCAGGCATCATATGTAAATTAGATATTGAAAAAATATATGACCACGTGAATTAGAGCTTATTTCTTGGAATTTTATAGAATATGGGGTTTGGAGGAAAATGGATTAGATGGATAAGATTTTGCATTACCATTACCAAGTTCTCTGTTTTGATAAATGGCTCAACCAAAGGTTTTTTCCCTTCTCAAAGAGGTTTGAGACAAGGTGATCCGTTATCACCTTTTCTGTTCATTATGGTACTGGAGGGACTTAATAATATGGTGAAGATTTCCCAAAATAATGGTTGGATAAGAGGTCTCAATGCAGTAAAGGAACGAAATAATAGAGTAGAAGTAACACACTTACAATATGCAGATGACACACTTATATTCTGCGATACAGAAGAGTGTTAGCTGAAGTGTTTGAGGATTATTTTGATTCTCTTTGAGGCTATTCAAGCCTTCATATTAATTGGAGAAAAAGTCTTATTTTCCCAATTAATAACGTGGCTAGAATTCAATAGTTGGCTGGAACTTTAGGTGGAGAGACAGGTAAGATTCTAATCATTTACTTAGGAATGCCTTTGGGTGTAAAAAGTAACTCAAGTGATACTAAACAACCATGGAAAGGCACCAAAACAGACCACAAATCGCACAAAAACAGTCCATAAGGTACAAGACACAAAACGGCTATAGGATGACAACTCAAAAACCCAAGATTACAAGGTGTTCAATACCAAAATAGCAGGTAACAATAAGAAAAGATCACAAGAACAATGTAATAAAAACACACGGCTTCACTATAAACAACTACAAACTAGTACAATGCTTACAAGAACAAAAAATAAGAAGTGTGAAATACAATATTACAAATAATAAGAACCAAGGTATATATTAAATTCCAAAACCTTTAACACTCGTAATATCAACACCAACGCTCTACGATGACACAAGAGGGCGTCCACCACTCAAGCACCAAGGTTTCTAACAATGTTTTGCAACACTAATGATTCCATACTAGCATCACCCTAGTTACAGTTTCTCTCACTCTCTCTAGAGGAGTTTCTATTTATACAACATTACAAATAATATAAAAATGACAAAAGAGCCCTTTCATTAAAGGGCTTCAAAAGCAGCCCCTTAAGTGCACCAAAAGGATGGTTTTGGGCCTCCTTCACACTTGGGCTTATGCACTCTTCTAAGTGGTCTTCAAAATATTCAAAAAGTGTCCAAGGTCATGATCGTACTCGTATCATCCTCTCTATCTTGAGAGGAATTTTCCCATAAATTCACGACCTCACCTATTTTACAATGACACTTCACAATCTCCTTCACACGGCCACAAATTTTCTACATCTTCCTCGCCTTGCATTTTAACCTCTTTTTGCTCTCCATCTTGAGGCTTGCCATCAACCTTAGCCGATTCATTTACTACTTCTTCCCTAAGATAGTATAATTTTTCCTTCCTTAGGATAATGTTCCTCTGATTTTGGCACTCACTAGCCTTGTGCCCCCACCCTTGGCATTTGAAGCATTGAAATCCCTTGGAATTGGAAGTGGAAATTGGTTTACCTTCATATCTAGTGGAATATTTTGGGGCAGCCTTGGTGCTCTCGGTTTGGGCAGCCATGGATAATCTCTCTTTGAGTTCCCTTTCAACCTCCAATACAGCTTAGAAGATGTCATCAATGGTGTCGAACTTATGAAATGTCATGCGAGTGGATATGTCCTTGTTCAATCCGACTTTGAAGTGCACGATGTCATGACTCTCTTGTTCTCTCTGGTGATCTAGTTTCAATATCAATTGTTGAAATTCGTAGTAGTAAGCCATGACACTTTTGCTCCCTTGCCTCAAATTGTATAATTTGGCAAGGAGCTCATGTCTATAAGTCTCGGGAAAGTATCTTTGCTGCATAAGGTTATTCATCTGAAACCAAGGAGGAGGTTATCCCCCATTCATCTCATTCCCAAACCGTTTAACATACTTTCACTATGTATTAGCATACCCTTCGAAGTGAGCTATAGCATAGCAACTTTTTTTTTCTTTGGTGAGATCATTAAGTTGGAAGATATCGTCACAAAACGACTCCCATACAAGGTAGTCTTTAGGATCACTCTCACCTTTGAAAATGGGAAGGCTCACTTTGATGGAATTGAGACCTATATCTTGGTTTGGATAACCATCTCTCACCTCTCGGTCTAACTCCTCATATCTACCCCTCATTCTTTCTTCCATCAAGTAAACATCATCATACAACCTATAACCATCATGTTGTCCTCCCCTACCATAGCCCTCAACATAGAAGGGTCTATTTGGGTTAAGTAGAGCTTGTAGTGGTGGGATTGGATTTGGATAGTGAGGTCTTTTGTCAAGTAGAGTTTGGATGAGAGGGTTCAGGTTTGGTGGTGGTATTTGGGTTCTAAGCCCTTCTTGTTGGACTTGGTGGAGTGGAGGATGGTTTGGTCTATCTTATTCTTGGCTTCAGGAGTAAAGATTGGTTGGATTTATGGCAATTGGTGGATATAGCATTTGGTGCAAGGTCTCGGGAGTATTAGTTGGGGAATTATTTTGAGGGGTGGAAGGTTGACTCCTTTGGCTTTCCACACGTTCTAATCTCCCACTAATTGATGCCATATTCGTATCTAATTTCTCAAGACTCACATTCAACCTAACCACATCTCGTGACATAGTTTCAAGGAGATCCAAAATGAGATTGATGGCATTATTGTCCATTATTTGAGCATTTGAAGCTTCGGGTTCCATTGTGGTTGTACCATAAATAACCCTTCACGTTACGGTCTAACAAGACACGAAATCAGTCCACAACATCACACACAACAATACAATACAAATCCTACAAAACAAAACACACGTTAGTTCAAAACAACCTCCCACAATGAGATTCCACCTTCAAGTTTCTTCAAACTTAAGCTCAACAATGGTGAATGGCTCAAATAACCTCCAATTTAGCTCAAATTCGAACCTTATACTCCTGTAGTGTTAGACAACACAAATCTAACACTAAAAACACAAGAAAAATACAAAATCAAAAATTCAAAATTTGACCTAGGGTAAAAAATGGGTTTAGTATTTATTTGGGGATTTTTAATTTTGACACTTCTTTTTTATTGGAATTTTTAATTTCTAGACTCTAATAGTGTTAAGGAACAAGGATCTAACACTAGAAACACACAAAACACACAAAAATCAAGTTTTTTTTTAAAGACCCTAAAAATGTGAACAATAATTTTTTTTTATTTTTTTTCTTTTTCACTTTTTTTTTATTTTCAAGATAACAATCCCAAGATTGATTTTGTTGGAACAAAATAAAACCTTGCTATGATACCAAATGATACCAAACAACCATGGAAAGGCACCAAAATAGCCCACAAATCACACAAAAATAGCCCACAAGGTACAAGACACAAAACGGCTATAAGATGACAACTCAAAAACCCAAGATTACAAGGTGTTCAACACCAAAATAGCAGCTACACCAGCAGAATAAGATGATAACAATAAGAAGAGATCACAAGAACAATGTAACAAAAACACATGGCTTCACTAGAAATAACTACAAACCAGTACAATGCTTACAAGAACAAAAGATAGAGAGTATGACATACAATATTACAAATAATAAAAACCAAGGTATATATTAAATACCAAGACCCTTAACACTCGTAATATCAACACCAACACTTTATGATGACACAAGAGGTCATTTACCACTCAAGCACCAAGGTTTCTAACAATGTTTTGCAACACTAGTGATTCCATACTAGTATCACCCTAGTTATGGTTGCTCTCACTCTCTCTAGAGGAGTTTCTTTCAATAATATTTAAAAACTAAGAAAATAAACCCTACAAGGTTCTATTTATACAACATCACAAATAATAGAAAATTAACAAAAGAGCCTTTTCATTAAAGGGCTCCAAAAGCAGCCCCTTAAGTGCACCAAAAGAATGGTTTTGGGCCTCCTTCACACTTAGGCTTATGCACTCTTCTAAGTGGTCTTCAAAATATTTAAAAAGTGTCCAAGGTCATGATCATACTTGTATCATCAAGAGATATATGGAATGACATCATAGAAAGATATGAAAAAAGACTGACTAGGTGGAAAGCATAATACTTGTCACGGGATAGCAGATTGGTCCTAATCAACTCTGTACTAAATTTCTTACCTACCTACTTGATGTCATTATTTTCTCTTCCTATTAATGCGGAGAAAAAAATTGATTCTCTTAGGAGAAATTTCTTTTGGCGAAGAGGAAAAAGGTTATCATTAGTCAAATGGGATACGTTAATTCTGGCTAAAAAAATGGAGGGATGGGTATCAAAAATATGAGAAACAAAACAAAAGTCTCTTGATGAAATGGCTTTAAAGACTACCCAAGGAAGAGAAGTCTTGGTGGGGCATTGTGATTCAAGCTAAGTATGAAAAGAAAGGTTTTTAGAGGACAAAAGAAGTAAATACCATATATGGCACAAGCTTATGGAGGTCAATTAGGAACTTGTGGCATGTATTCCATGAAAGAACTAGTTTCAATGTGAAAGATAACAAGAGGATCTTGTTTTAGAAAGATAACTGGCTAGGAAATGGAAGTCTTGAGCAACTGTTCCCTGACATTTATATTTTAAATTAGCAATAGAATTCTACTTTACATAATGTGTGGTCAAATCAAGTCTGGAACTTGACCTATAAAAGATTGATACAAGACTAGGAGATGGAAAGATTGACCAACTTTTATTGCACACTAGACCAATGCAAGGGTCTACAGAAAGGAGAAAATACCCTAAGATGGAAATGCCACAGTAAGGGCATTTTTACTGTAAGTTCTGCCTATAAAAACATAAATCAGATGGGGTCTTAGATTAGTTTTTTGCCTTGGAAGCTTATCTGAAAACTAAAAATTCCATACAAAGTAGCTATTTTCACTTGGTTGGTCGTAAAGGAAGCTGTTTTAACTAAGAAGAATATAATGAAGAAGGGAAAACATATGTGCTCAAGATGTTTTTTTATGAACATAATGAGAGACAATTAATAATCTATTTCTTTACTGTAAAGTGGTCAGACAACTTTGGAATCACTTTACCAGCCACAGCGACATAAGGTGGATGATGCCAGAAAGAACAGGGGAGGAACTAACTATATGAAATTTTGAGGGTGGTGGTAGCACTAACAAAGGCAGATGGAAAATTGTCCCAGAAGTAATACGGTGGATTATTTGGAAAGAAAGAAACTCTAGATGTTTTGAAGGCAACAACAACTCTCTTCAAAATTTAAATATGAGTTGCATTATAAGTTTTTGTTATCGGTGTAGCTCAGAGTATATAGTAACCTAGTTTCTATATTAGACATCCTAGGATCCTTGTAAGATGAGATAGGATTTAGCATTAGTCTATTGTTTTTATACTTTTGGGTGTAGATTCAATGATGTAATTTTGGCTTCCAGCTTTTTTGCTGATGATTTATATATAGTTTGTTTTGCATTGTAAAAAAAATATCATTAATAATATGTAGTGTATCCAAAGAAACATCATTAATAATATGTAGTGTATCTATGCAATCTTTAAATGATATAATAGGAAGTGGGTTTCTCCTATATGTGCCTTTAAGGTGGACTTAAAGAAGGCATATGATACTTTATAGTGGAGGTTTTTGAATATACAGTTAGTGGAAATGGGGTTTCCTACAAAATTTATCAAGTGGATTATGGTGTGTGTATCCACTATGGCTTATTCGTTATTGCTAAATAGAGGACTTACTACTCCTTTTTTTTGCCAAGAAGGGCATAAGACAAGAAGGCCCTATGTCTCCTTATTAACTTATTTGAGCAATGGAGTATCTAGATAGAGAAATGAAATAACAAGTATTTAACTTCCATCCTAGATGTTTGAAGTTGGAAAGCACTTATCTCTACTTTGTATATGATTTACTGATGTTTTGTAGGGTTAATCTTTTAGATATAAAGTCATTCAATGAGGATTTCTTGAGTTTTTCCCTAGCCTATAGGCTGATGCCGATAAAAGCTTTCTCTATGTAGATAGAGTTGTTGACTATACCAAGAAGGAATTCCTTGAATGGGTGCTACCCTTCAGGTAGCTTGGGCCGCCTCTAACGTAAAGAAGTTGAGTATTAATCAATATTTGCCATTAATGAAGATTACTACTAGAGTCACTTCTTGGTCTACAAAGTTAGTATCTTATACAGGCAGACTACAAGTGATAAAGTTATCCTTTTGGGTGTTGAAGCTTATTTGCACAATTTTTTCTCATTCTTAAGAAAATGATAAAGACTATAGAGCAAATTTACAGAATCTCTCATTAGAATTGGTCTGTCACTATGCCAAAGAAGGTATTGGTATTATGGGATACTATTTGTAAACCACTATTTATTATGGTCTTAATGTGATCAACCTCTGACTTAAGAATAAAACAACAAGCTTGAAACCATGTGGAGCTAATGAATCCATCGTTATTACCAAAATACCTGTAGATTTTAAATAGTCCACATACCCAAGAATTCTTCATGGATGGTGAGAAAGACATTGGAAACAAGGGATATAATCTTGTAAGGACAGACAAGGCATGATACTTTAGCAATATTATTTGCAGTTGTGCTGAAAAGGAACATATTTTCTGTCCAAAAGATGTACACATCCCTCCCCCCTCAGTACCCTAATTTGAATGAAAGAGCATCACTTTGCAACCTAGAATCCACGTAAGTTTTAAGTTCGTTTTGTGGTTAGCTGTTCAGAAAAGGCTAGCAACTATGGATAGATTACTGAAATTTGTCATGCAAGTTCCACCTGATTGTACTTTCTGTGGAATAACTCTGGAGACCTTTGATCAACTATTTCTTGAATGTCATATCACTAGATCATTATGGCATAGACTGTGTAGTTGGTCGGGCTTCTAGAGGACAATCCTAGACTAGGGACCGGAGGTGCAATGGTCATGTGTAACGGTAAGACAGAAGGTAGGTTTAGCTAAGATATCTAATTTTGTATTTTCTATTTAGTCACTAGACAAAAAACAGGTATAGCTAAGATATCTAATTTTGTGCTTGCTTTGTAGTCACTGTTATCTGGACCAAAAGGAATAAGATCAGGTTTCAGTAGAGAAGGCTAATTTTGATAAGGTATTGAAGGAAGTTCAATATATCCATATCAAAGGTTATATATTACAAAGTGCCAGGCTGCACTCCAACATCTGAATTCATATCCATAGTGTAGGAAGTGTGCTTTATAGTTTAGCTTTGTATTTCTGTTGATGTTATTATCCTATTCTATTATATTATTTTTGATATTTGAGTAGCAGATTAGAGGTGGGATTGATGTAACGAAGAAGTTAGTCCCAGGACTACTCAATACTCGGTGTACAAAATTTTTGGTTATTACAGAAGATGCATTATTTCACCCCCCTACAAAAAACTACCACCACATTGTCTTTTTTCTCCTCATTTTTTTTCATGATCTTCCTCTTTCACTTAAGAGAACATGAAATATAGAGTATTTGTGCGCAGATCTCACCCATTTTTTTTTAGGATAAATGATCCTTTAGCTTAGAGGAATGTTTTGACAGTTTTAAAGTTGTGATTCCACAACTTAGCCTTGTTGACACCTAATTTTTGTCCCCATGTTAATTTGTAAGTTTGTTCAATTTTTAAACAATTTTAGAATAATTACTTTCATATAATCAAATAATTTTTTAAGTCAATTTAAGTCTATTTTTTCATTTTAAGTAATAACTATATATTTTCGTATCCAAATATGTGGGATTATATGATTTTGTTTTTCAAAAAAATAATTTTGATTGAAACAGGCTTTTGGTTAGAGTTTACTCTTAAAACCAATTAAAATAAAGGTTTAAAATAAAATCAAGTTTCAAAATTATTATTTCAATTATTATTAATTAAGAGGTTCATAAATTAAACAAATGTCAATTCCTTTTAGTTTTGGTTAAATTAGTCTAAGCGCACAGTTATGGCCACCATTTGTAATTTGATTCGGCCGCAACTGAAATTAGATTGATTATTTCCTTAATAGCCTATATCTAACCCTTAAAATCCTAATCAAATACCCAAACCCATGCCCAAAATTCCAACAACCCATCCATCCATTATCAAACTCGGGCCCAAAACTTATTCTTGTACCCAACTCGGCCCATACCTTATAACTCCCCTTTCTTCCCCACTTCAGCGTACCAAACCAACAACAACATCAACAATGGACAAACAACAACAATATCAACGGCAGCCGCATACCAACATTAATAGCAACAGTTAGCACAACATCAACGAAGCCCAAGCCCCAATTTCCCTTCCCCTCTCCTCGTCATCTCCATACGAGTTTCAATGTGCCAAGCATGCCCTTTGTACCAACCCGAAAGGTTCCAGATGTACTATGCGGATTTTCACCATTTTTTTCGATTTTTCATTATCCTTTTTCACAAATTCGTGTTATTTCGTTCGTATTACAACTCATCAAATTGAAGAATTTTGCTAATCCCACATCAAAATTTCACCCCCAAAGCCTCCAATTTTCACTCCTATATAAACCCCTTTACTCCTTTGTTATAGTTAATGGTTGTTCTAAGACAAGAACCCCAATATAAGTAAGGAATTTTGCTAAAGAACAAGAGGATTTTTGAATAGCAAAAAGAGCTAGAATTCTCTTATTCTGTTAGGATTTGGACCTTTGTCCCCAGCCTGGAGTTGTGGTATTTTTGGTTCAGTTTTTAGTTTTTCTTATTTTTCTCAAGTCAAGGAAAGGGGTGAGTATCGTTTTCAACTCGTCGTTCTGGTTGGCTGCCTGAAAGAAGGTAAAACCTCCTCTATTTTAAAGATTTTCAGTCATTGTTTCTTTTAGTAGTACATAAGTTTACATTTCTTTAGGGTAGCTATGAAATTGTGGTGTTGGTGGGATTATGTATTGTAGAAGACTTTTTGAAAGCCATAGGTTTTGTGTTTGATTTCTTGAGTTGATATTTTTGTTGTTTTTTATTTCACTCTCGAAATTCATTGTTTCATCTTTATGATGTTTTCTTTTAGTGTTAATCTGTAGTCCTATTTTAGCTTGAGTGATTGTTTCATTTAGTTCGATTCACCATTTCTCTTTTAATCAAAATACCCATGTGTTGAAGGTCGAGACCTTGGGGTGGTGTGTTAAACAAACTCTTCGAAATTTTCTCTAGTTTTAAATTTACTCTTCCAAAGAGTAAAATTAAATCTTTGGGATTTTCTATAAGTTTTAGCCCCGCCTGAAGATTCTTGAGACATTAAATGCATGGTTTTCTTTTCTGTTTATACATTAAAAGCCAGCTAGTCACTCAATTTTGAAATTTTATTTCAGAAAATTACAACTTTAAATTTTATTTAGAAAGTCAGGCAACTTTAAATATTTTATTTAAAAAGTTATCCAACTTATTTTATTATTTTTTAATTAATTTTTACTTATGTAAATGTTTTTTGTAAGAATAAAATTTAAAAATTATAAAATATACATTTTTTTTTTTTTTTTTTTTTTATCCTTCCTTTCATTTTGATATCTATATTTAAAGAACGTGGTATTATCTAATCATCCTTCAGCATACTTTTGAACTCCTCATCCTCCTTCTCATATCTCCATTTATTTACTTTTATTTTTTTTCTTTAAAAATTTTTTACTGTCTGATTTTTAGATCAGTTTTTTCGTTAAGGATTTTGGTTTTAAATACTCCCTTATTTTAATTCTTATTTACTTGACATTTTTTTAACAATTTTTTATTAAGAATTTATTTTATTAAATTAATCTTATTAATTATAATTTAAATTTATAAATTTGAATATTATATGTAATCATTTAATAATAAAAATTGTATTAGAAAAACAGAAGAAAAGTGTTGGCGCAACTGGTAAAGTTATTGTCATGTGATGAGTAGGTTACGGGTTCAAGGCTTCAAGTCTTGGAAATAACATCTGACATAAATTTAACGTAAAGTTGTGCAAATACATCCTTCTGGTGAAATCTTTCTTCGAATCTTGTGTATAGTGAATACTTTAGCGCAAAAAATTGCCTTTTTTCTGATATTGAAAAATCATGATAAATTTCTCTTAATTTCATAAATTAGCCAAGTATTTAAAATACATGTTTTTAGTATAATTACTAAGTTATCAAGGATATTTTTAATAAGATGGTCAAGTTATGATAGACATTTTCAATTGCATGTTAAGTAACATAAAAGTTACTTTAATGAACGCTTATTCTTTCAGATATAAATTTACAATTAAAAAAATAAGTCTATATTTTTTTCTTTTTATTTTTATTCTTAATCTTCTTCATAATTATCTTAATTAATTAATTACATTATGATTTACAAAACATTACTAATTCTTTCGCTGTGCTTTGTTGTCTGATTTAAATGTGTGCAGTCAAATTAAAAAAAAAGTAAATTTGCAAAATTAATCAAATAAAAATTATGTTTGGGAGTGGGTGTGGGGGGATTGAGGGGGCAGTTAAGGTATGGGAAGAGTAAATGATAGATGGAAAAAAGAAGAAATTAAAATAAAGTGAAACCCATAATAAATTTGTCAAATAATAAAACCCTCATACACCTATGATGTGGCATGTCTCACATATCATAAATTTTTTCTTTCTTTCATTTGATACCTACATTTGATATCTTCATTTCTTGATTTATATATCTCCTCAAAAAATTTAACCTACAAATTAATTAAATGGTTGAAACTCTTGAAAACACTGCAACTAATTCAGTAGCAGACAAGAAAACTTCTCTAAGTGAAGCAGTAAGAGTATTGTAGGTATTTAAATATTCACATAAGCATTTAAATGTAGGTATCAAATGAAAGAAAGGGTAAAAAGGTCATTAAATGAATATTTTATATTTTTTTGGTTATTAAAAAAATTTCACATAAGCAAAAATTAGTTAAAAATAATAAAAATATGTGTTGGATGACTTTCTGAGTAAAACATCTAAAGTTGAGTGACTTTTTGAGTAAAGTTCAAAGTTAAGCGATTTTTTGGAATAAAAGTTCAAAGTTGAGTCCCCGTTTAAGTTATATCCCCCATTAAAGGCATGAGGGAATTAATTTAAAGTACTGATATTTCTTTTTTTCGTAGATTTCTCTAACCTTGTTTGTACGATCAAATTGTGTTTAATTAATTTCGCATATTTCAACTTCAAGTTGATACTCATCTAGTTTTGTTCTTTGTTCTCTTTTGACTCGAGGGGTGTCTAATAACATTGTGTATCATGGTTTATTTTTAGACAAGGCACTTGGTCTTTGTTGTAGTTATTATGGTTCAGTCTTAAGTTATAAGGAAAATCTAAATGTGCAGTCATTTTTTGTATGTCATGGTTTAAGAATCAGGCTTTGAAGATAAAACCTGATAATTTGAAGCATTAGCCTCTCTCTACATTTAGAGCCGGTTTGGGATTGCTGTTACTAGAGGTGTACAAACCGAACCATTAAGTCAAATCGAACCGATGAATCAAACCAAATCGAGGAAAAAAATCGACTTATGGTTTGGTTTGATTGGTTTGGTGTTGGCAAAAATAATCCGATCATTCTTGATTTGGTTTGGTATTAGCAAAAATAAAATCAAACTCAACCGACATAATATATATATATATATATATATATATATATATATAATTCTAAGTTTTTATACGGAAAAAAAATATTACTTATAATTTACTTACTAATTATTTTTGTTACTTTTTTATATTCAGAAAATAGATACATATTTTTGGGCCTTTAATTATAATATTTGTCCATTAGTAACAAATTAATATAAAACCCAATATTAATATAAAAAGGGAAAATTATATATTATAGAAAAAATACTATATTAATTACATGGTATGGTTAATGTTTTAAAAAATTACAATTCATAGTTATTTGGTAGTTTAATTTTTTTTTTTTTGTTCTATTGGCAAAAAAAGGCAACAATGGGAACATCAAAACGCACGATTATTGAAGATATCTTTTTCCACTTCTTTTTTCTTATTTTTTTCTCAAAATCACTCTAATATCCTTGATTTTACATTGAACAAACAACAACCTTGGCAACATCATAATAGTGTTCTTCAGGAGACCTTCTTCAACTTTTTTTCCCCTTATTTTTCTCTCAAAATCACTTTAATATCACAAGATATCATCCTTGATTTTACTTTGGAGAACCTTTTTTGCGGATTTGTCACCGCATAAAATTCGTTTAGAATATTTATTGAAGATTTGAGGTAATTTTCAGTATTTTTGATATTAGATTTAATTTTTTTTTATTTTTTATATTTTGCAATCCTTTCAATCATAAATTTTGATTGAGATAACTTAGTTCAATCATTATTTTCTCAATTCAACTAAATTGTTATCAATTATATATTATGTGACAATTATATATGCGTATATGTATAAGTTGTATATTAATTGTGTATATGATGTAATTGTATAAGTAGTATATGTATAAGTCAATTGTATAAGTCATATATGTCAATTGTATATGTCAATTATATAAGTCATATATGTATAAGTTTTTAATTATATATGTATATATATGCGCATATGTATAAATTGTATATTAATTGTATATATGATATAATTGTATAAGTCGTATATGTATAAATCATATATATCAATTACATAAGTCATATATGTATAAGTTGTTAATTGTATATGTACATTTGTTTTTTTTTCAATTGTATATCTGAATGTTTGTATATTATGATAGTGTATATTAAATAACTATATATCTGTATATATACAATTTGCAGAATTTATATTTTGTGTGTACATATACATTTTGCATAGTTTATATACAAATATATAATTCTTGAAATTATAAAAAATAAAAGAATGAGAAAGAAAGGGGGAACAATAGAGGGACAGGAATGGATCGGAGGAGAGAGAGAAGGAGGAGAGAGGCAAGAAAGAGTGAGAGAAAGAGAGGAATTTAAGGTATATCTATGTTTTGTAACTATGCGAACATTAACCATGTCTTATAATTATGGACTAAAAGTTACCTATATCTGAATTTTTTTCATATAAAAACCTAAAACTCTTCATTGTTTCACTTTACATTTTGTTCATTCAATTCGTCAAGTTGTGATTTAGGTTTGTTTCTCTGTTTTTTTTATGGAATTATGTTATAATTAATTACTTTATGGAGTTAAGTTTTTAATAAGTTGTCTCCAATTCTTCATTCTTTTGTATGCTCACATTTTATGTGAAGTGAACTTTCAGACAAGCTACTGTGACTAGTGACTAAGAAATTGAACCACTGGGTATCCACATAATATTACTTTGACAGATAGTAGTTTAGACGTCTTAATAATTTGCCAGTTTAATTTTAATTGAAACTACTCTATGATCATTTTTTTTTTTTTTTTAATCTTTTTAGTAAAAACATTTAATTTTTTCCTTCAATCACATTATAATTGTAAAAAATCGAGAAAATCGAAAAAACCCGACTAAAATCGAAATTAAAAAATCGATTGTATACTGGTTTGATTTGATTTATAGATTTATAAAACCGACATTATTGGGTTGATTATATTTTAATGAAAAATCGAACCAACCCGACTTATGTACACCCCTAGCTGTTACAAAACTGCTTATTTAAGAAGTAATTTTATGAAATTGCTTTTAAGAAAAGTACTTTTGAAAAAAATAATTTGTGTTTGGTAAATTCATTTGAAAAGTACCTTTTAATAAACAGATTGTGTTTCGATAATTTTTTTCAAAAAGTGTTTTTTGAGACAAATGACCAAAAAGGACATGTATCAATAAAATTTTATTACTAAATCAATTTATAGAGAAAATTTATTTTAAATATCTATTATAATATTTTTAATTAAAATTATTTTTATTTAATTAAAAAACACGTACTCTAAAATTTTCAATCAATATTTATATACATAAATACATTAAAAATATTAATAATGATATATTACTCAAATAATTTAAATATCACTTTAAAATATCAAACAAAAATAAATATAAAAATTATTTCATAAATTAAATTATTAATTATGAAAAAATTAATGAAAAAATAATTAGTGCTTCGTACATCACAAAATTTTCAATGATTTCATCTTTAATTTTACTATGCAATATATTCATACTAGTAGAAAATATGTCTTGTATTTCTGAAGGAATATCAGAAGGCTCATCTCCTTCTTCATATATGTAAATGACATGGTGACAAATATGTCACTTTTCATGAATTATTTATTTAAAATTAAATATTCAAGAAAAAATTACAAGTGTTGCCAAAATATCATTTATTCTTGTAACGTGATTCATCTGTCATTTGTTGTCATTAATAATAAAAAATGAAAAGTTATATATTCTTCGGATCATCATCAATGATTTTTTAAAATTTATTTAAAGAAAATGAGTGAAAATAAAATAATAATATATAAATTATAAATAAAATAAAAATTATGATGTAAATATGAAGTATAAAATATTAAATCATACTTTAATCGTATTTATAAGATATGTATGTGTGTGTATATATATATATGTACGTATGTACGTATGTATATATATACGTATGTATGTATATTTATATTACTCTGTGTGTGTGAGAGGGAGAGAGGGAGAGAGGGAGAGGGATATTTAAGTCATGAAAAAAGTAATTTTCTAATTTTTTTGAAAAACAAAAATTTTTTGCTTCTTTGCAGAAGCAGAAAAATTGCTTCTACTTCTTTTTAAAAGCATTTTTATAATTTTACCAAACACCTTTCTTTTCTAAAAAAGTGTTTTTTTCTGCTTCTTTTTAAAAACACTTTTATAAGTTTATCAAACATCCTTCTTTTT
Organism: Capsicum annuum; assembly: GCF_002878395.1. Classification (NCBI taxonomy): domain Eukaryota; kingdom Viridiplantae; phylum Streptophyta; class Magnoliopsida; order Solanales; family Solanaceae; genus Capsicum; species Capsicum annuum. The sequence goes on along the minus strand of NC_061118.1, from coordinate 70,887,856 downwards.
TAAAAAAATATTTTTTTCTCAAAATAAGTGCTTTTCTTTGGGAAATAAGCAATCCCAAGCAGACACTTAATTGGTTTATAAATTCCCTAAGGGGTCGTTTGGTTGGGAATATAGTTATACTGGGATTAGTTATGTATTGAGATTAGTTATATTGGGATTATTTTTTATTTAGTGTTTGATATGTTGTATTCAAAGTAATATGTATGGTATACTTTCTAAGAATAAATTAATTGATTACCAAAGTACCCTCTATCTTATTTAACTTTTATATATACTTTAAATAATTCTGAAATTAATAGATTAAAAATAAAATTATTTGACACTCTGGACAGAGCTCATGATCTAAAAAACAAACAGGTTTATCTGTGTCAACGTTATAAGGTTTTGATAAAGAAATTTGTTCTTTATACTGTCTAATGAGTTATTATACAATTTTATTAGATGAAAAAACTTTAATCACTATTTTAAAGGTGATAAAATTAAATAAAGATTTATAAGAAAGAATTCTTGAAAAAATTATAAATGATTTTGTCCAAGAACAATGGTCCATTTATGACTATTCATATGTGGATAGTGATGATGATTCATACTATTGGTATGATGATGATTATTTCACTGATTAAGTGAATAAAAATTTCACATACATACCCTGTTTGCGAACAACCTCATTTTATTGATATCAAAGCCAAGTAGCTAAAATAATCTAATTATTGAAATTGATTAAATCTTAATATGAGAAGGTCATATAAAAATATACAGACTTTCAGAGAAGTCAAAAGAGCTCTAAATAGTAACTATTTAGAATATAAAACATTAAATGATACATGAGAAAATCCTTACATGTTAGATCATCTAATTACTGTGATATCTATCTTAAAAGCAAAATTAATAGGACATTTAAAGTCTAGAGGAATTGGGGTTATACTACCCAATTATAACAAAATTGGGTTTAAACTACCTAAATATAGTCTATCCAATGGATTAAAAAAAGCTTTAAAATTATTACCAGAACTTAAGCAAGAACTTATCTTTCAAAAGGAACATTATGCTTACAACTCATTTGCAGGAGTTTGCAAAAAATCATTATTCTTTCAAAAGGAAAACATATTTGAGCTAGAACAAGAAATTTGACATCTAGAGTATAAATTAGAACACAGTTTGTTTAAATGAGTAATAAAGAAATCTTAGAAAAACTAGATGATTTCCTAGATATGCAAAGACATATAGTCCTTAAAATAAATATGATAGAAGAAAAAATTAAAATCCTTAAGGATAGCTCACCAGCTAAAATAAACAATTTTATTGAAAAAGTTGACACTTTTAATAAAAAATTAAGAAAAAAAATTAGGGATGAAATCTTTATTCCAAGAGTTTCCAACAAAGGAATCTATCAGAAAGGAAGTCTTGATGAAAAAATTATATCTAATTTTCTCGAAAAAAAGACAAAGAGAAGAACTTGAAAAACTAGAAGAAATCTCAAAATTTTATAAAGATAAAAATATAGAAGAAGCCTCGACCTCTAAAACCAAAATAGAAGATCTTACAGAAATAAAAGAAAATGAATAAACTAGACGAACTAGTTTATGCTCTAGAAGAACTTGATCTTAATGATCAAAACTACCATGTTCACACGAACCATAGGGATAAAAGAGGACCCCAAGGAAACTTTAGAGATCCTAAAGAAGAAGGAAGCTCGTTCGGTGAGCCAATACCAAGAAGTAACCTCCTACATAAATATAAGAAATGGAAAGACTATAATAGTCAATACCATATAAATTCTAAAGCTAAATTTATGCCAAACATACTCCCAGTAGGAGACGTTGGATCTACCCAGTTTCTGGATTTAGATTGTAAAAGAGAACCTGGAGAATTTCTAGATTTATGGGCTAAGAATTTAGAACTATTTTTTTATCCTAGGAAAGGAAGCAATTATACCAGTGATGAAAGATACTTAATAGCCACAATCACCTTTACTGGAAAGGTAGACAATTGATTTAGAAGAATATCAGAGAAAGCTGAAAAAGTATTCAAAATAGAAGTCATAGAACATTTTAACAAATCAACTCGTGTAGGAATAGATCACATAGTGAGATATGTAGGAGTTGAATTCTTAAGAAGCCAAGGAGATATTTCTAAAGGAAAAGAAAAACAAAGACTGCTAGCCGCAGAGTGGCTATAAAAACATCAAATTTGTAAAATGAAGTATATTCAAGAATATACTTGTGAATTTGAAACATACTATTATCAGTTATTTGATAGTAGTAAAAACATGACTCCATACGTAGAAAAATACTATCAAAAGCTACCAGGATATTGGGCTAGTTATTTTAGAGAAGAATATGCGAAAGAAGATCAAACGCATGACTCTCTAGGAAGAAGGATTTCCTTCCTTAACCAAAGACTTAGCCAGCTTTGTATGTTATATAATATGCAAAGAAAAGCTAAAAGAATTGGTACTCAAATCTACTGTGAAGACACAGAGGCTGCATCTCAATGGAGATGTCATAAAAAAATTCTTTAAAAAGAAAAAGAAAAATAAAAGGATTAATTAAAAGGAAAAACATTTTCAAGAAAAATTACGTACCTAGAAAAATGTACTTTAAAAAATGAAGAATTTTAAGAAGAAATCAATTGATAAATGCAAGTGCTATAATTGTGGAGAAGAAGGCCATAAAAGTTATGAATGTAACAAGAAAAGAGTAAAAATATCTAAAATAGATAGAGAAGAAATTGAGTCAGACTTAGAGTCAGTTTCGTCTATTAAAAGTGAAGACTTTTATATAGAACTCTATGAAGAGTTTTCAGAATCTAGTACTGATTCAGAAGAATGAATCAAGAAATTGAAAATATAGAAGAAACCAATCAGGTTATAGAGGCTGAAGAAGATCAGCGAGGATATGCATTAAAAGCAACATTCGATGGAGAATTTCTAAGAAAAAATCAAGGATTAAAATTCAATCTTTGAGCAGAAGATTGTATGCTCAATAGATTACAAAGAACATTTTCAAGAAATAAAATCTTTTATCATGAATATCAAGAGATTGAAAAAGCAATTGAAATCACTCAAACTACTGAAAGACATAAGCTTAACTTATTAACAAAGCCTATGATCGACCAAATTTTAAGAAAAAATTTAGAGAAAAATAGAAAAAAGATGAATTATGTTCATCTCGAAGGAATCCAAATAATGGTTAAATTCACTTTTAAAGAAGGAATAGACTGTCCAATAGTAATTAACCTTTCAGGTGAAAGATTTATTAACACCAGAGAAGGGAATTTAGGTATTGTTGAAGGAAATTTGGCTTATACCAAATTATTATTCACCTATTATCTCAAGTATTGTATATCATTAAAAGATGCAAATTTTAACGAAGCTTTAAGTTTGCATTTTTAGTTAAAAAGAAAAGATTTATTTAAATCAGGTAATCATATTATGAGCATCTATTATCAAGCTCTCTATACGATTACCAACTCAAATTATGGAAATGTCTATAAAAATAAAAGTCTTGTCGAAATTGTCCAAGAATGCACAGGAATAGCTAGAATAGTTGAAGCAGAGATTCAATAACTGAATTCTATAACTGAAAATGTGGGATGTATTCATCTAACCAACATGCCCCATACTAAGCTAACTGGGGTCCAACCTGTAACCCCAGCTGGAAGGGTGTCAGTACCGCGCTACTGGTAAAGACAACTGCTGTGGAGTTAGTCTTAATCTAGTGGGTGACCCCTGGGATCAGGCCTATACATTTAAATGCGCTAAAGGGTGATCCCTGAGTATGTCAATCCTATCTAATAGGTGACATCTCGTACCTACGCTGGCTACATAGTTCTGGAAGTTAGGGATTGCTTCTAAGGATCTCAGTCCTATCTAGCGGGTGAGTCCCCATCCCTAGGCTTGCTCGATGTTGAATCCTACCCCCATTTGAAAGACACTGAAATGATTAATAGGGCTGGACTAATTAACTGAACTAAACTTATACTAGTGGTATTGTTTAGTGAAGCTAAACTGAATTCACTGAGTTCCATTGACTGACAGAATGTACTGAGTTTTGAGGACTGAATGAGAATACTGAAGTTACTGAGACTAACAGGGAATACTAAAGTTATTGAGATTACTGAGTACTGAGATCACTGTTATTACTGAACTACTGAGATTACTGAGATTTCTTGAGGCACATGACTGACGGAGTTCTATGGATCATAGATTGACTGAGAAGATCGTGAAAACATGACATGGCTCTAGGCGCACAGCTAAATGTTCGGGTACAAGTACCCTCAGGACTCGATGAGAAGAAACTGACATAGCATGGCTTACTTGAACACATGACCAACAACACAATTCATAATTCATATATTGAAGCACCTCACCAAATATGTGATATGCATAAGCTTGTAAATACATGGGGATTTCATGATATCATACTAGTTGAGCATTGTTCCATCATCTAGGCATTTAATCAAACACATGGTAGGAATAGCACATGTATTTAACCCTAGGACACGTATTTAATTTCTGAGAAAATTTTACGATTTTCATCCTTGGAGCGATGCGCCACTATCACGCCAAGTTACTAGAAAGTGACAAATGGGAAATTGCACGGTGGAGCGATGCGGAGCTATCACGTTGCCACCTTGTCTACGACCTGGAAGTTTGGCGCGATGCGCCACTATCGCGGAGCAACACTGGAAATTGACAATTGCCATTTGAGCTATCTCCGCGACGCGCTGAAGGCTCAAATGATACATTGTATCACTAAAAAGGTTCTAACTCTTCGCCCGGGTGTCAGATTTGGGAGAATTTGGTATCGATGGAAAGCTTATTAAATTGCTCAAATGACAAAAAGTGAAAATCTTAAAAATACCATGTGTACAAAAGTGGATTCATCTTTCAAAGAAAGCTTCTAACATTCTTGGAAAAAATTTTCAAGCTAGAAAAAGTACGGGTATTACAATATCTCCCCCTTGAGAACATTCGTCCTCGAATGAGTCTGAGAGTGAGGGGAAGAACAGAAAATGACGTACATACTGAATATGAATAACTAAAACATGATCTCATGACTGAAAATCTAAATATAACATACTGAATGTGCATATCTGATGCATGACTAATAAGTTGAATTTATGCATACCTGATGCATGACTGGTAATTGACTCATGAATACATGCCTGGATATTCTGATGAACTGAATATCCCACAGTGAGAATGCATGTCTGATGCATAATTACTTGACTGAACTGATATATGAATACATGACTGAATATGCAAGAGTACTTAGTACCAAGTTTGTAATGGAGATCTGAGCATGAACTGAATACCAATTTTGTAATGGTAATTTAAACAGGGAATCGAGTAAGTTTAATAAAACTGTTATGTGACTGAAAAGCACTGATGACCCCATGATTATGCTAGAAGTATGCATGAACTAGAACCTGAGAACATGACTGAGGCTCAAATATGATACGTAAACTGAATTTCATGAACTGAACTAAGCCTCTGAATACTTTGCCCAGAGTCGAGGTTGGGACTTTAAGGGGCAACTTATGATTACCCTCTATTCTAAACTGGATTCCTTATACGAAGAGAAAATTTAAGGAAAGAGAGCATTGGGGAATAATGGGGTATCTCCTCCTTGGGACACTATTATCCCTCTAAGAACGCTCACCTTACTAAGATCACCTTACTAAGATACTGGGGTGATGCACAGGGAATCCACGGACTGATTCATGACTAAATAACTCATGCTGAAAATCATATGCTAAAATGAGAGAAAGAGGTCTAACAATGCATATCATGAGTTTGAAGGACCTACAACGTACCCGAATCTATGTCAAGGGAATTTCCTTGATCAAGGCGAGTCTGAAGAGCGTAAAACCTGTTCTAACGGTGACCACTAATGGTACTAAAAGTGACGCCCTGCTGGCACAAATATTTTCCCTTCTGATCCCTTACTCTATATTCCCGCAGCCTATGGCCTGGCTTACCACATCCATAACATACCTCACTGCCTGCTCTACATACACCTAGATAATTCTTACCACACTCTTTGCAAAGAGGATAGGTAAGACTCCTATTGTCACTACCTTGGGCCTCAGAGCCTGGCGACCTATCACGACTGTCATTCACAAACTTGGGTACTGGTGCACTAGCTGAAGATGGAGCTAGGACTGAAAGCTTATGACTATACTGAGTACGACTACCACCTCCTGACTTAGGCTGAGCAAAGCTGAAACTACTTGTCCTTGCCCTCTTATTCTGCTTTACCTTCATCTTAATCTTTTGCTCCTCTATCTGCTGAGCATGGGTCATAAGTCTGGCTAAAGTAATGTCACTATTCAGCATGGAGGATCTACACTCATTAAACACGCTATCATTCACCCCTGACATAAACTTACTCATTTTGGCCCTACTGTTTGCAACCACATGCGGAGCATATCTGGCTAATTAAGTAAACTTAAGAGAATAGTATTTTACCATCATGGTTTCCTGCCTGAGGTTGATGAATTCTAACACCTTAGATTCTCTCAACTCTGGGGGAAAAAACCTCTCTAAGAATGCAGTGACAAAATCATCCCATTCTAGAGATCCTGTATCATCTGCCCTTTCTGACTTCTACTGCATGAACCAAGTATGAGCCACATCCTGCAACTGATATGCAGGTAGCTCAACACTCTTAACAGTAGTCACCCCCATGATATCAGTCACCTTCTGAATTTGATGTAGGAATTCCTGAGGGTCTTCATCTGACTTAGACCAAAGAATGGATGGAGGGTTCATTCAGGTGAAGTCCTAAATCATTGCTGCAGTTGAATTGGCCATAGGGTTGGCCTGAACGATAGCTAGTCATTCATTATGAGTAAAAACTGACTAAGCAAAAGTAGTGAATACGACCCTGAACTACACATGAGAAACATGGTCGCCCAAAGGTTCTTCGGGCTGAGGGGTTGACTTATTTTTGCTTCATTTTTTAGGAGGCATGTTCTGTAGAAGAAAGGGAGAATTAGATACCACTGAGAGATTGACTTGATATTATGCTCACTGGCATGAAATGAATATTGAAAGAAGGGAAACTATTCCTAAAACACCTCATAGCCTCTTACACATAAGTGTGGTGCACAACACACGCATGAACAATACTCTGCTAGATGCGGCTTTTCAGACTTCCTAGAATACTATTGAACCTTAGGCTCAGATACCAAGTTTGTAATGCCCCAAATTTGGTACCCGAAATGCCACATGGTGCCCATAACCCTAAAGGACCACAAGCTAACCCATGACTGATATCTGTATCTAATCACTGCATAATATACTGTATAAATATGGAAACATATACTGAAAGGCCATAAGGTTCAAAATGGATAAACATCTAATAAAACAATGTTTGAAAACAGTATAACAATACCAAAGTAAATCTGAAATAACTGTTTGACATGCTATAGACTGAAAGCCTCTAAACTGAACTTAATAAGAAGTTGATGGGACATGTCCCCAACTAACTCCATCTACTGAATAAACTGAAAATTGAAATAGTAATGTAATCATCATGTCCTCGAAGGATGAGGACTCACATTAGACTCTGTCTGCTGAATCGGGTGTTACTGATGCTCTAGATATCGAGCTTCTAAACCTATGACATTAGACACCATAGCACATATGCATCAGTACTTTGAATGTACTGGTATTCAAGTGAGGTAGGCTTAATGAAATAGGTTCATATGCATGAACAATACTAACTGACTAACTAATATGAACGTGAGAATACATGCATGCATACATAACTGTAACTGACATCGTTATAGGACTGAATGCTAAGTTCTGACTATTGAGTTTACTAATAACATGGAATTACTAATATTTAAGGGACTGATACTATGTTACTGATACATGAATAACTATTTCTGACGGTTCTGATTATGAAGAACTGGTCTGGTTGACCATCTCTGATAGTCCTGAAGCTGAATACGGATAACATGAGTTCTGATAACTGATATAATTGATAACATGAGTGACTGTATCTGACAGTCCTAAATGTGATGGAACTAGCTGAGTTTCGTACTGTATCTGAGTAACTTAATAAGAGATCAGTCCTATCTGGTGGGTGATATCTAAATCTGATGATATCGTTTCTAATTGACCATAGTTTAGATAAGTCCTCTCTAATGTGTGATCCCAGAGTCTATTTATAATGATAAGGACTGATTGTATCTAACAGCCCTAAATCTGTACTACTGAGCTGAATTGACTGTATCTGACAATCCTGATTCTGTAACTTTAATTGTGGGATGTATTTATCTAACTGACATGCCCCATACTAAGCTAGCTGGGGTCCAACCTGTAACCCCAACTGGAAGGGTGTCAGTACCGCGCCACTGGTAAAGACATCTACTGTGGAGTCAGTCCTAATCTAGCGGGTGACTACTGGGATCAGTCCTATACTTTTAAATGTGCTAACGGGTGATCCCTGAGTATGTCAGTCCTATCTAAAGGGTGACATCTCGTATCTTTGCTGGCTACATTGTTCTGGAACTTAGGGATTGCTTTTAGAGATCTCAGTCCTATCTAGCGGGTGAGTCCCCATCCCTAAGCTCGCTAGGTGTTGAATCCTACTCCTATCTAAAAGACACTGAACTGATTAATTAAGCTGATATGATTAACTGAACTGAACTAATACTAGTGGTATTGTTTAGCAGAGCTAAACTGAATTTACTGAGTTTCGTTGACTGACGGAATGTATTGAGTTCTGAAGACGGACTGAGAATACTGAAGTTACTGAGATTGACTGGAAATACTAATGTTACTGAGATGCTGAGTACTGAGATCACTAAGATTACTGAACTACTGAGATTACTGAGATTTCTTGAGTCACATGACTAACTGAGTTTTATGGAGCATAGCTTGATTGAGGAGATCGTGACAACATTACATGGCTCTAGGCACACAGCTAAATGTTCAGGTACAAGTACCCCCAGGACTTGATGAGAAGAAACTAACATAGCATGGCTTACTTGAGCACATGACCAACAACACAATTCATAATTCATATATTGAAGTACTTCACCAAACATGTGATATCCATAAACTTGTACATACATGGGGATTTCATGATATCACACTAGTTGGGCATTGTTCCTTCATCTAGGCATTTAATAAAAACATGGTAGGCATAGCACATGTAGACAACATTATACAACAATTAATCATCATGATTCATCTCTAATTTCATTATCTTAGGGTTTATTTACAGGTTTACATGAATATACATCTCTACAAATCAATTCCATATAAAATTGATCACCCAACATGGATTTGAATTCAATTGATCATTCTCAATATAAACAAAACTAACCTAACATGAAATTCATAAAGAAATCCATAAACTTAAACTTAGAAAAGAGATTCTTTTGCTTCATGGGCGAAAGTACCTTATCTTGTGATTCTACGAAGATTGACAGAGAGATTCTTGAAATTTGATAGTGCTTTCCCTTGGAATTGAACCTTCTATGAAAACCCTAGGGCTTGTTCTTGAGAGTATTTTTGCGTAATTGAGCATAAGCTATTGAATTATGGCCAAATCTCATGTTATAAGGCTTATATAGGGTGGGAAATTGACCCTTTTAACCTTAGGACGCATATTTAATTTCTGAGAAAATTTCCCTATTTTCATCATTGGCGTGATGCACCACTGTCGCGCCAAGTCACTGGAAAGTGACAAATTAAAAATTGAACGATGGCGAAAAGTGGAGTTATCGCGTTGCCACCTTGTCTGCGACCTGGAAGTTTGGCGCGACGTGCCACTATCGTGAAGCAACACTGGAAATTGAAAATTGCCATTTGAGCTATCTCCGCGATGCGCTGAAGGCTCAGGTGATACACTGTATCACTAAAAAGGCTCAAACTCTTCGGCCAGGTGTCAGATTTGGGCAAATTTGGTATCGATGGAAAGCTTATTGAATTTTTCACATGTCCAAAAGTGAAAATATTAAAAATACCACGTGTACAAAAGTGGATTTATCTTTCAAAGAAAGCTTCTTAAATTCTTGGGAAAAAATTTCAAGCTAGGAAAAGTACGGGTATTACAATATCTTCCCCTTGAGAATATTCAACCTCGAATGAGGCTGAGAGTGAGAGGAAGAACATAAACTAACATACATATTGAACATGAATAACTAAAACATAATCTCATGATTGGTATGACTGAAGATCTGAATATAACTTACTGAACATGCATATCTAATGCATGACTAATAAGCTAAATTCATGCATACCTGATGCATGACTGGTAATTTACTCATGAATACATGATTGAATATTCTGATGAACTGAATTTCCCATAGTGAGAATGCATGTCTGATGCATAATTACATAACTGAACTGATATATGAATGCTTGACTGAATATGCAAGGGTACTTAGTACCAAGTTTGTAATGGGGATCTGAGTACGAACTGAATACCAAGTTTGTAATGGTAATTTAAACAGGGAATCGAGAAAGTTTAATAAAACTGTTATGTGACTGAAAAGCACTGATGACCCCATGATTATGCTAGAAGTATGCATGAACTAGAACCTCAGAACATGACTGACGCTGAAACAGATACATAAACTAAATTTTGTGAACTGAACTAAGCCTCTGAATACTTGGCCAATAGCCGAGGTTGGGACTTTGAGGGTCAACTTATGATTACCCTCTATTCTAAACTGGATTCCTTATGCGAAAAAAAACTTAATTTAAGATATGAGAGCATTGTGGAATACTGGGGTATCTCCCCCTTGGGACACTATGTCCCTCTAAGAACGCACACCTTACTAAGATACTGGGGTGATGCACAGGGCATTCACGGACTGATTCATGACTGAATAACTCATGCTGAAAATCTTAAGCTAAAATAAGAGAACGAGGTCTGACAATGCATATCATGAGAATGAAGGACCTATAACGTACCCGAATCTATGTCAAAGGAATTTCTTTGATCGGGGCGAGTCGAAAGAGCGTAAAACCTATTCTGACGCTGACCACTAGTGGTACTGGAAGTAACGCTCTACTGGTGCAAATATTTTCCCTTTTGAGCCCTTACTCTACATTCCTGCAGCCTGTGGGCTAGATTACCACATCCATAACATACGTCACTGCCTGCTCTACATACACCTAGGTGATTCTTATAACACTCTTCGCAAAGCGGATAAGTAAGACTCCTGTTCTCACTGCCCTAGGCCTCGGAGCCTGGCGACCCATCACGACTATTATTTCCAAACTTGGGTACTGGTGCACTAGCTGAAGATGGAAATTGGACTAAAAGCTTATGACTATACTGAGTACGGCTACCACTTTCTGACTTAGGATGGGCAATGGTGAAACTACCTGTCCTTGCCCTCTTATTTTGCTTTTCCTTCTACTTAATCTTTTGTTCCTTTATCTGCTGAGCATGGGTCATAAGTCTGGCTAAATTCATGTCACTATTCAGCATGGCAGATGTACACTCATTAACCACACTATCATTTACCCTTGGTACAAACTTGCTCATCTTGGCCCTACTGTCTGCAACCACATGAGGAGCATATCTGGCTAGTTGAGTAAACTTAAGAGAATTGTCTTTCACTGTCATGGTTCCCTGCTAGAGGTTGATGAATTCTAACACCTTAGCTTCTCTCAACTTTAGGGGAAAGAACCTCTCTACGAATGCAGTGACAAAATCATCCCATTCTATAGGTCCTGTATCATCTGCCCTTTCTAGCTTCCACTGCTTGAACCAAGTGTGAGCCACGTCCTGCAACTGATATGCGGCTAGCTCAGCACTCGCAACAGTAGTCACCCCTATGATGTCATTCACCTTCTAAATTTGATGTAGGAATTCTTGAGGGTCCTTATCTGACTTAGACCCAAGAAAGAATGGAGGGTTCATTCGAGTGAAGTCCCAAATCTTGGCTGCTGCTGAATTGGCTTCTGAGTTAGCCGGAACGACAATTGGTCATTCATTATGAGTAGCAATTGAACGAGCAAGAGTAGTGAATGCGGCCCTAAACTCCGCATGAGAAACATGATCGCCCAAAGGTTCTTCGGGCTGAGGGGCTGACTGATTTTCGTTTCTTCTTTTAGGAGGCATGTTCTATAAAAGAAAGGGAGAAACAGATTAGACTAAGAGATTGACTTGAGATTATGCTCACTGGCTTGACATGAATACCGAAAGAAGGGAAACTATTCCTAAAACACCTCATAGCCTCCTACACATAAGTGTGGTGCACAACACAAGCATGAACAAGACTTTACTAGATGTGGCTTTTTAGACTTCCTAGGACACTATTGAACCTTAGGCTATGATACCAAGTTTGTAACGCCCCGAATCTGGTACCCGAAATGCCACACGGTGCCCAAGACCCCGAAGGACCACAAGCTAATTCATGACTAATATCTGTACCTAATCACTGCATAATATACTGTATAAATACGGAAACATATACTGAAAGGTCATAAGTTTCAAACTGGATAAACATCTGATAAAACAATGTCTGAAAATGATAAAACAATACTAAAGAAAATCTTAAATAGCTGTTTGACATGCTATAGACTGAAAGCCTCTAAATTGAACTTAATAAGAAGTTGATGGGATATGTTCCCAACTAACTCCATTTACTGAAATAAACTAAAAACTAAAATAGTAATGTAATCATCATGTCCTCAAAGGACGAGGACTCATATCTGACTCTGATTGCTGAATCGGGATGTTACTGATGCTCTGGAGATCGTGCTTCTAAACCTATGGCATAAGAAACCATAGCGCAAAAGTGTCAGTACTTTAAATGTACTGGTATTCAAGTGAGGTAGGCTTAATGCAATAGGTTCATATGCATGAACAATACTAACTGACTAACTAACATGAATGTGAGAATACATGTATGCATACGTAACTGTAACTGACATTGTGATAGGACTGATTGCTAAGTTTTAACTATTGAGTTTACTAATAACATGAAATTACTGATATTTGAGGGACTGATACTATGTTACTGATACATAAATAACTATTTATAACGGTTCTAATTATAAAGAACTGGTCTGGTTGACCGTGTCTAACAGTCCTAAAGCTGAATATGGATAACATGAGTTCTGATAACTGATATAACTGATAACATGAGTGACTGTATCTCACAGTCCTAAATCTGATGGAACTAGCTGAGTTTCGTACTGTATCTGGGTAATTGAATCTGAGATCAGTCCTATCTGGCGGGTGATATCTAAATCTGATGATACCATTACTGATTGACCATAGTTGAGATCAGTCCTATCTAATGGGTGATCCCGGAGTCTATTTATAATGATAAGGACTGACTGTATTTGACAGTCGTAAATCTATACTACTAAGCTGAATTGACTGTATCTGACAGTCCTGATTCTATAAATAAAATTATGGGATGTATTCATCTAACCGACATGCCCCATACTAAGCTAACTGGGGACCAACCTGTAACCCCAGATGGAAGGTTGTCAGTACCGCACCACTGGTAAAGACAACTATTGTGGAGTCAGTCTTAATCTAGCGAGTAACCCCTGGGATCAGTCGTATACATTTAAATGTGCTAACGGGTAAGCCCTGAGTATGTCAGTTCTATCTAACGGGTGACATCTCGTACCTATGTTGGCTACGTATTTCTGAAACTTAGGGATTACTTCTAGGGATCTTAGTACTATCTAGTGGGTAAGTCCTCATCCCTAGGCTTGCTCGGTGCTGAATTCTACTCCCATCTGAAAGACACTGAACTAATTAATTAGGCTGAACTGATTAACTGAATTGAACTGATACTAGTGGTATTGTTTAGTGGAGCTAAACTAAATTTACTGAGTTCCGTTGACTGGTGGAATGTATTGAGTTCTGAAGACTGACTGAGAATACTGAATTTACTAAGATTGACTGGGAATACTAAAGTTACTGAGATTACTGAGTACTGAGATCATTGAGATTACTGAACTACTGAGATTACTGAGATTATTGAGATTTCTAAGATTTCTTGAGTCACATGACTAACTGAGTTCTATGGATCATAGCTTGACTGAGGAGATCGTGAAAACATGACATGGCTCTAGGCACACAGCTAAATGTTCGGGTACAAGTACCCCCAGGACTCGATGAGAAGAAACTGACATAACATGGCTTACTTGAACATGAATAACTGAAACATGATATCATGACTGACATGACTGAAGATCTGAATATAACATACTGAACATGCATATCTGATGCATGACTAATAATCTGAATTCATGCATACCTGATGCATGACTGGTAATTGACTCATGAATAAATGTCTGAATATTCTGATGAACTAAATTTCCCGCAGTGAGAATGCATGTCTGATGTATAATTACATGACTGAACTGATATATGAATGCATGACTGAATATGCAAGGGTACTTAGTACCAAGTTTGTAATGGGGATCTGAGCATGAACTGAATACCAAGTTTGTAATGGTAATTTAAATAGGGAATAGAGTAAGTTTAATAAAACTGTTATGTGAATGAAAAGCACTGATGACCTCATGATTATGCTAGAAGTATGCATGAACTGGAACCTGAGAACATGACTGAGGCTGAAACATGATACATAAACTAAATTTCATGAAATGAACTAAGCCTCTGAATACTTGGCCAATAGCTGAGGTTGAGACTTTGAGGGTCAACTTATGATTACCCTCTATTCTAAACTGGATTCCTTATGCAAGAAGAAACTTAATTTAAGACATGAGGACGTTGCGGAATACTACGGTATCTCCCCCTTGGGACACTATGTCTCTCTAAGAACGCACACCTTACTAAGATACTGGGGGTGATGCACAGGGCATCCACGAACTGATTCATGACTGAATAACTCATGCTAAAAATCTTAACCTAAAATGAGAAAAAGAGGTCTAACAATGCATATCATGAGTATAAAGGACCTATAATGTACCCGAATCTATGTCGAGCGAATTTCCTTGATCAGGGTGAGTCTAAAAAGTGTAAAACCTTTTGTGATGCTGACCACTAGTGGTACTGGAAGTGACGCACTACTGGCGTAAATCTTTTCCTTTTTGAGTCCTTACTCTACATTCCCGTAGCTTGTGGCCTCGCTTACCACATCCATAATATACCTCACTGCCTGTTCTATATATACTTAGGTGGTTCTTACCACACTCTTCACAAAGTGGCTAGGTAAGACTCCTATTCTCACTATCCTGAGCCTCAAAACCTTGCGACCTATCACGACTGTCATTCCCAAACTTGGGTACTGGTGCACTAGCTGAAGATGGAGCTGGGACTGAAAGGTTGTGTCTATTCTGAGTACGGCTACCACCTCTTGACTTAGGCTAAGCAAAGCAAAAACTACTTGTCTTTGCACTCTTATTCTACTTTTCCTTCATCTTAATCTTTTGTTCCTCTATCTGCTGAGCATGGGTCATAAGTCTGGCTAAATTCATGTCACTATTCAGCGTAGTGGATCTACACTCATTAACTATGCTATCATTCACCCGTGACACAAACTTACTCATCTTTGACCTACTGTCTACAACCACATGCGGAGCATATCTGGCTAATTGAGTAGACTTAAGAGAATACTCTTTCACCATCATTGTGCCCTGTAACACCCCGCATTTTGTGCTAGAATAAAAACCATCATTTTTATGCATATATGATCCATAAGTCATAAATCCTATGCAAATTTGTCATGTTAATCAATTATGTAGTATGTTAATCTATTTAAGCATCAATTAAGATCATAGAGATCCCCTAAATCAAGGACGAGTTAAAACCTTTCCTATCGTTCGAGTTTGAGTGAACTTCGAAACTTGGGTCAAATTCAACTGACCATAACTCTTTGTATATAATGAATTAGAGGTCTTACTATATATCAAATGAAAGCTTTTCGAATTAGCTTTCCAATGATTCTAATTTTGCCTGAATTCGATACTCGAGAGAAAAGTTATGGCCATTTTAGTGACTGAGACAGTAGCATCATGCGATAAGCGTACGATGCACGCCCTATCGCACGCACCAAAATTTCAGGTTTTGGTTCCACATTTTCAAGGGAAAAATAGGTATCTTCCATCCTTATCCAGTTATAACACGAGATTAAACTCCCAAAACACCAAAATATGATTCTTTTCTCTCAAATTCATCCAGAACTCACCCTAGGGTTTCAAACTAAAAACCCAAATATCTCAAGATTTAACCGTGGGATATTCTTGATTCTTCAAGATTCGGAATCCCCATTGCGAGAGTTACAAGAGGCACCCATCAATCGTACGTATAGCATTCCAAAACCTAGAGCATTCAAAAGCTTCTAATTTAAGGTACGCAGGGTTTTCCTCAAATCTCATGGGTATAGAAATCATGATTTTAAGAATGAGGGTTTTGAATTTATGAATATAATTGTGTTTTAGATGCATTGGTGATATTGTTTTGGCCTTTAGTCCTTCCTCCAAATTGATTTGAAATTATGTATATATTGTAAGCATGTGTTTTAAGGTTGATAATTAAATTGAGATCATGATTCATGAAAAATCCCTCTCCTGTGATGATTTTCATTTACTTATGAAATACTATGAAATCATTTGAATGCATCTTGAAAAGCATGTTATGAAATGTCTTGAATAATATTATATTTGGATTATGATTTTGATTTCAAAAGAGAGAGGGTTGTTTATGTTGATGAATGTTGAACATAATCATATAATGAGAAGGGTTGGATGATTTGTTAAAGATTACATGACCACCACTTGTTTATTGAAAGGATGGGAATTTTGCATATTTTTGACTTATGTTTTGGAACATGACATCTCTTAAATTAATTGCATGTTTGGGTGGTCTGAATTGAGTTTTCATGTAAGAATCATGTATGGTACAATATGGCTCAGAAATAGAACTTGCAAAGTCTTGGTATGACGATACCAAAATAGACAATACTATAACAGATTCAGACAAACATAGAAATCAAATTCTTTTTATGACTTGAGATTTCAGAATGATATATGTTTAGAAATAGATAAAATTGGGCATAAAGAGATGTTAGGTGGTCCCCTGGAGAAGGCATGAGTTTAGACAACTCATTGCCTAAAACCTAGATTTTCCAATCCGGGTATATTATTGTACGCTGGCGACGACCCTGTGGCATAGTAGATTCAGAGACTCCAACCCTTGTGGAACACTTGGGTAGGGGGCTTACCCATCGAGTCAATGACGGATTCCATACAGCCCGTGGAATTTTAGACTCGTAGGGGTGTACCACCTAACTCAGAATCAATACGAAGATCAGAAACTGCTTTGTCAAGAATGATTTATGATTTTTCAGAAAAGTGCCCATGTGTTTTGAAAACTATTTTATGTATGATGTTTTGACAAATTGCTCTCCATTATTTTATTTATATAAAAGCTTTATTTTGGATTACTTTGCGTACCAGTACAATTATATTGACCCCCTTACCCTCCAAGTTCTGAGGCACAATCTAGGGGTCTTGATAAGCAGTAGATTTCTTCAGACATAAGTGAAGAGTTCAGTTGGCGAGCGTTCTATATTTTAGAAGGCCAATTTATTTTCAGACATTTATCATTAGTCAGGGTTTTGGTCTACTGGGGGCCTTGTCCCAATTTTCAGGTAGTTTATATTTGATCATGTAGTAGAGATTTTGCAGAAGGTTATTAGATGTTTTTAGATGGTTTTGGATTTTGACTTTCATTTTAAATTTATGTCAGACTTATGACCGTGATTCCATTATTACATATATTTCTGCATCTCTTTATTGTACATCAATAGTGTATGTGATTACAAGTTAGAAGGGTTCTCGGGCCTTCATGGTTTGAGATGCCCGTCACATCCAGGGCCTCGGTTTGAGTTATGATAAACTTGGTATCAGAGCATAGTTCATGTTCCTAGGGTGTCTACAAAATCGTATCGGGTAGAGTCTTGTTTATGGGTGTGTAGTGTGCCACACTTATAAGTAGGAGCTACTAGACGTTTAGGAATGTTTCCCTTTCTTCATGTTCTAGTTCGTGCTATGGAGTCAGAATGTTCCTCTTTCATACTCTAATTCATGCTATGGTGTTGCCCATATGAAAGTAAAGTATCCCAATTCTTTCCTTACTTTGACGTGCTCAGATATGTCTCATTGTTGAGGTGAATCAAGTGTAGAAGTTTAGAGTTTAAATGGTATGGTCCTTTCTGATTGAGCCATATAAGATTTTAAAATTGTGCAAGGACTTGAAAAGAGTCCGTTAGGGCTACAAAGTGTATTAATTCTAGTGTAAACTTTGGTTCTGATGAAATTGTGCTTTTCAGCCTGCGGTATTAAGGGTATTCAATCCTTTTCAAAAATTTATGTTGCAGATGTCATGCCAAAAAGGGGAATGATGTGTAGTAGAATTGTTGGAACTGTATTTTCACTTGATTATTAGTACAAGTTAAAGTGTCGGTGTCATGACGTATTGGTAGTGAGATTGGACCAAGAAGTTGATAATGTGAAGTCACAAAGAAGTTAGAGTGAGGGTGACTTTTGTGTAAATAAATATTTTAGTTGAGTAACTGATGTTTGAGGATGATTTACCACTTTATAGTGATAGACTAATGTGGTAGTTAATAACATGTGTGGATTGTATGGTAGTCTGTGGGGGAAGTGTTTTGACTCAAATTTTTATTTATACAGAGTAAGATGTGTATTCTTAGATCATTGATTATTGTGTGTCAATTTTCTATCTCTTGTAATCTTGTTATAATCGTGTTGTTGAAATCAAAGTCTAGTGAAGCCGTGTGGGGCTCTTTTCATTCACTAGCATAGTTTCTTTGTTATTCTTTTCATTTTCTTATTCAAAACACAAAAATCAAAGTTTAGTGAAGCCGTGTGAGGCCTATTTCGATTCACTAGCAACTTGTTGTTCAACTTGTTGTTCTTGTGTTGGTTGAGTATATGTATAGTCGAATCTTTTCACATGAGATTGAGTTGGTAATGAAGTGATACATCCTTGTGTGTTAGTTTAGTAGAAGGTGGAGAAGGAGTTATTAGTTAAGGTGAATTATTGTCTGCTTGAAGTATGAAAATGGCTAGATGAGCCAATAAGTTATAATTATAGACTCATGGTTGTTTGTGGAATTTGAAGGTAGTCTAAATGTATGCTTGGGAAATTAAATGTTATGTGAGAAAGTTGTATAAGTAGATAAGATTGTATGGGGTTATAATATAAGATTAAGGTTGACCATGTCTATTATGTGACTTTATCCCCCTTGACCTTCTTTTCGTTTGTAGTTGTAAAATAGTACTACTTGTGAGAAGGTATGTAGTAGATTTTTGAGGTATTTGGATAGGATGTCCTAATTTGATAGACTAGTATATAATGTTGCCTTCTTCATTGATGGTAGATGATTGATGCTAGACTATTGGCTTGAATTTAATATAGGATGTAGATGTAAATATAGTGGCTTAAGATTAACGATGAATGTTTTGTGAGAATTGTGTGTCAGGTTGGGTTGTAAATCATGCTTAGCACTAGATATTAAGTTTGAACAGTTGATGTCCATAAAGGTGGATGTGATGATTTCTTGGTTAATGATACTAGTTATATGAAAGTGATCTAATAGGCTTGAGCGGTGTATGCAATGGCTTAACTTTATTTGATTTGTAATGAAGTATGATGTTGTATGTATGATGTAGAAGTATGCCCAAGGTGATATAACGTTGCGGTAATTTTTCTAAGGCTATTACATTTTATGTGTGGAAAGTGGTACCGTTGAGTTGCTAGGTGGAGAAAGACTAGTTAGATGGTATATGGTGTGCTAGATAGCCAAGTTAAGTAGTTTTGATTGATAGAGTTAAACCTTTTTATATGATCTTGATTCTCATGGTAGAGAGATATAAGTTTGGAGTCGCGATATTGGTATGCTATGATGGAAGTAGTATGGTTCGTCAAAGACTTGGTGATATCCATGTTAAGTGTTAAAATCTATGTTTGAGTTTGAAGGTTGAGCTAATAGAAATAAGAGTTAAAAACGATACCCATGTTAAGTGTTAAAAACGATTTTAACTCTTAAAGATGCTAGTATCATCATAAGAGTTAAACCAATGCTTTATAACGAAGAAGATAAAACTGAATTTAAAATTCAGATACAAGAACACTCCTTAATCTTAAATTAATAAGGGCAACTAGGAGTCCACGCAGTAGTCCTGCATTTATGGTAAGAAACCACGCAGAACAAAAAAGAGGAAAAACTCGTATGATCATAAACTATAAAGAGCTAAATAAAAATAATATTTTTTATGGATATTTTATTCCAAATAAAAACAATTTAATTAACCTTGCAAAAGGAAAAAACTACTTTTCAAAGTTTGATTGCAAAAGTGGATTTTGACAAATTAAACTTGCAGAGGAATCAGTCCCTCTAACAACATTTAGCACTCCTAATAGGCATTATGAATGGTTAGTAATGCCGTTTGGACTAAAGAATGCACCACAAAATTTTCAAAGAAAGATGGATAGAATATTTTCTGAAAAGAATTTCCTAATCGTTTACCTAGATGATATTTTAGTCTGTTCAGAAAGCTACCAAGAACACTTAACACATTTGAAAGAATTTTCAAATATTTGTGTTAAAAGTGAAATTGTCCTAAGCTAAAAGAAAGTGGAGATAAGCAAAAATGAAATAGAATTCTTAGGAATGATAATTTCAAAGAATGAAATAGAGTTACAATCTCATATTTCAAAGAAAACAACAGAATTTCCTGATATACTAACAACAAAACAAGAAATACAAAAATTTCTTGTATGTTTGAATTATGCAGGAGAATTTATTTCGGATCTTGCTAAAAAGAGAAATCCTTTGCAAAAACTCATTCGAAAGTCAAATCGACTTGGATGGACTAATGAACATACTCTTTGTGTTCAAAAATTAAAAGAAGAGTGTGCTAGGCTACCAAAGCTTAGATTACAAAAACTAGAAAATAATTTGATTTTACAAACTGATGCTTCCGACTATCATTGGGGAGCACTATTACAAACAGATTTAAATGAAATCTGTAGATATACAAGTGGGACATTTAACAAAGCTGAAGTAAACTATTCCACAAATGAAAAAGAACTATTAGCGGTAATAAAAAGAACATGAAAGTTTTCTACATTTTTATTACCAAAACATTTGTCGTTAAAACATACAAATACACAAATATTAGGACTGATATTCAATAAACTACCTTCAGAACCATAGTACAGAAGGTTATATAGATGGCAGGTATTATTATTATTTTATACTTTTAAAATTAAAAATGTTAAAGGATTTGACAATATTTTTGTAGATTTTCTTTCAAGAAATGTCCAATATGGACGATAGAACTCAAGTACTGATCAACAGAATATGGCAAAGAATGAATAACATTGACGATGCCATAAATGAAAAAAGCAACATGCTGTTCAAAATCCAAGATGAACTTGTAACCTTGTCTGAAACGGCAAAAAAATTACAATTTGAATTGAGTCGGCTTAACACTGATCAAGCTGAAAACATGGCAGAATTCCAACTTTTATGTGAGCATCTAGAAACCAGACCTAAGGGATGACAAATCATCCCTAATAAAGTGGCAGGAGATGTCCCACTAGCACCTAGTGCCAAAAATATCTCGATGGTAAGCAACCCGAATATGCCAATGCCGAGTCTTCAGACAAAGCTAAAAATCGAGCTAATAAAGTGGCAGGAGATGTCCCACTAGCACCTGGAGCAAAAAATATCTCGACGGTAAGCCTGGATATGCCAATGGCCGAGTCTTCAGACAAAGCTAAAATTCGAGCACAAATACAGAGAAAATTCTCTAAAGTAATAAAATCAGTAAAAATTGAAATAACTTATGAGAATTCAGAAAAAAGAACTAACTTCTCTTTAAGAAACAAGTTTTCTTCTTTTCAGGTAGGAAAAGTCCATCCGAAGGAGGAATAATATTTGACATTTACAAATCAGATTTACAATCTACTAGAAACCAGTGGAGAAACTTTCGGAGTCATCGAAACAAAAAGTTTATATCTAAGGATTTCTATCTTCCTAGGAGGATCAACCGGTTTCACAACCAAATTATTTGAATTCAGTTACTTAGATCGAGTATATTATAAATCAGATTTATCTGAATTAGAAGAACTACCGATACATCTAATCAGTTCAATCAGAAACTATGCCAAAGATGAAGCAGTATATTGCAGATTCTATAGCATTGCAATGGAATCTCAAAATAATCAACTATATTTTCCCATATTTAACTATATAACGGTGGAAAAATTAAGAGACTTTAATAGCAACGCGATAGGAGTTGATAAAAAAATCTCCTATTTTAATAAAAAATAGATCCAAACCAGACGAGCCTTAGGGATGAAAGAAGTATATAACATCCTTAAAAACAATACGAAGAAAATTATAAAGTCCTCAACAGAGATACAAACTGGATTTTAATGACCAAAGGAAAATCAAAATCAGTAGTCTTAAGGGACAAAATCACTGAGTTCGAAACACACTAATTTTCAGCTACTCCAAAAACTTGGACCATGGATAAAGCTCATCAATGTTTGAAGAAATGTAATTTATAGCTGTAAAATAGAATCCAATGAAAGTAAAGACGTAAGCACTTATGTCAATAAAATTGTCGGCACCAGACGACAAAATGATAAAGGAGACCCCATGGACCAAAAATGGCCAATCAGAAAGGAGAAAAATCTTATCTCTTATCCTGATAAGGGACTAGATAAGAAATAAATACTTTTAAAGGAATGGCCCTAATAAAACTAAATATTGTAATTCTACCCCTACTTATATCTATAAAAGGAGAGATAGAAACTTGTAGAAGATAGACTACATTTCTCTGAATATCTCTTTCTTAGAAAATGCTAGGTATCTTCTATATGAGTGAGTGAGAAACACTTCTCCCACAAAGGAAAAGTGACAAATATGTTATAAAAGATATTTTTCTAAGATTTTTCCTATGTTGTAATATCTTTATGCAATAAAAGGTTTGTTTTATATATCTTTTCTCATTTTTATATGTTGGTGATAAATGAGGGTTGCGATCTTCAGCCTCGATGGAGGAAGAATGGAACAGTAGCCTGAGACAGTGAATTGCAATAGGCTAAATAGTTCTTCATAGCCGAAAGGAGAAAAACTGTGGTGTTGATACAACCAATATAGAAAGAAAGTCAAAAGGTATATACCTAAACTCTATCATTTCAAGAAGATATTAACATAAAAAAAATTTATCTTCATATCTACTTTATACACTCATACATATTATGTGTTACTTAGTACCTATAGGGAATATTAAATTATGAATTATTTATACACTACAAGAAATCTGGTTTTTGGTGGCGAAAAAAGTCGCCACTAAAGGATGAAATGTCGCACTAAAGACTTTTGGCAGCGACAAATATGGCATTGGTAGTACTTCTGAAACTAAAGGTTATTTGTAACGACAAAGTAAGGTCGCCACAATAGAAAAGTATTTGTGACAAGTTTTATTCCTACAAAAGGTAGACAATTTTGCTGCAAATTGTATTTTGACAAAACACATATTGGTTAGGTCACCATTGATATACAAAAATTAGCAGCGACTTTACCGCTGCAAAATCACCTTCATTTGCGACGACATATTTCTCGCCATAAAATTTCAATCATCTGTGACAACTTATTTCTCGCCACAAAAACCTATCTATTATCCGGGACGACTTATTACTCGCCACAAAATTACCATTATTTGTGACGACTCATTTCTCGCCACAAAACCCTTGCTATTAACTGTGATGAATTATTTCTCCCCACAAAATAACTATCATCAGTGACGAGTTTTTTCTCGCCACAAAAAACTTTCTATTAGCAGCAACCTTTGTCGCCACAAAATTAGTATCACTAGTGACCACATATTTATATTAGTAGCAACCCATGTTGCTCTTATATCTTTAAATATTAGTGGTGACTCTTATATCTTGTTGCTAAAAATAAAATTATAATAGCAAAATTCATTGCCACATATCTGCTTAATCATTAGTGGCAAGTCTCATTTTGCCACTAGATTAAATTTTGTGCTCAAATATAAATATTGTTTTCATCAACCAAAGAATTGAATTTATTCAATACCTACATTAGACAAAATTGACAACAAATTTAAGAACTACATATAATATTAGCTATTAAAATTATCCCATAGCATTTTACAAAATCATTCTCCGACTAAATATTACAAGTACTTCACTTACTAAGAAATCAACGATACATACATTAATAATGATATATATATAGTACTTTAGTTTTATCATATTCATACATATGATAAAAAATCTAGCATACATTCTACGCCTTCATGCTCCTCCTTAGTCAACACATTGTTTAAGAACGCCCTTGCCATTAAAATACACTAAGTCACTTTATGATTATAGAAAAAAATACATACATATACTGAATGAACTAAAAGGCAGTGGTGAAGATTTCATTAATGAGGTGGCAAGTTCTCCCCTGAAATGATTATTTCCAACTACACCCCTGAAAAGATTAAAGTGTACGTAAATCTTGTAAATTTTTTAGACCAGAAAATGGTACTTTCAATATAATATCTTAATAGATCAATTTCCAATCTAATATCTCAAAAGATTGTAAACTTTTTAGACCAGAAAATGGTACTTCCAAATTCAAAAAAACCTGTAGCTAGCAATTAGTCAGTACACTCCAATTCAGACAAACCTGTTGCTCTTCCCTACACAGCACTATACACCCTAGCTCTTAGTGGTCAGACCAATTTGACCCATCAAATCCAAAGGAAAACAAGTCCATGATATACTTTTTCAACAGGTTCTATAACATATACGTCTTAACAAGAAAATGATATACTTTTTCAACAGGTTCTATAACCTATACATCTTAACAAGAAAATCCTATACTTTCTGTATATTTGTTTTTTCAATTTTATCTTTTCTGACGTAAATCTCAAGCTTTAAGAAATTCCATAGTTTGACAAAGATTCTGGAAATACAATGCAAATGTATCCCCACTTGAACTAGCTTTTAGAAAATTATTCCAATAATAAGAGGGAAAATGATATGGTGGGTCAATAAATTCATACCATCATGTAAGATAAACAGATTATTACATTCAAGAGATCTAAGGGGAGTGGATAGAATTACACTGACAAACAATCACCAAAGAGAGTAAAAAGCAAGAAACAAAGAAAAAAATAATGTCAATGGCTAGTTTTACTACAAAGAATCAATCACAGGAAATTACACTAATGACTAATAATCCTTTGTTTTCTTTCTTTGGTAATATTTATAGAATTTCATTTTCCTTAGCTTATTTTCACATTTTCATTTGCAAATAATGAATTTGTATTTGTGGCTTGCAGAAAAAAGAATGTCAAAGTGTTGATGGTTCGTTTTTGGACAATGAGTTGGACAAGAAAGTACCTGATGCATTCCAATCATGAGAGCATCCATTTTTTCTTGAAACATTTTTTCTACTTCTCCTTTCATGTGTCACGCTCCTTTTCCAGTTTCTTTTGCAAATCTTGATCCATATCTTTTTTCAAATTGGCAGCCATTTGTTCACGCTCTTCTTGCACCTTTCTTTCCATGTCAAGTTGCATCTCTTGATGCATACTTTCTACCGCTGAAGACACGCTAGCCTCTATGTTTGCCTGTTGTGTTTGATTCTTTTTAGGAGGCTTCTTACCATATCCTTTTCCTCAAACATATCCCGATCTCTCACCAAGAACCGAAGTCAAAATCTCATCTCTGGTCATGCGAAGCTCGATCTCTTCGGACTGTTGTTCAATAAAAAGTTGCTGGAGTTGTCCCTATAATGATGACCATTTACAACCATTGGTTAATATATTGAGAGTAACTTATAGTACATAAAAAAGGTAATATGGTAGTGATTTCAGAAAATTACATGAATCTGTTCAGATTGAGGATCCAGCCATACACGTTCTCTATTCACATTCTTACGTGTGTGTTGGATCTCCCAGATTTTATCTGGTGTATCTTTTTCTCCTGTTAGAGGATTTCTCTACAATATCAAAAGGAAAAATATGTTTACATAACCAAAAAATTATATAGAATTATATAACTATCAAATAAGTATATGTAATAATAAGGGAACAAATATGATGTATCTTAACCGTAGATTCCTCTAATTCTGCAAATGATCTTGAACCACAACAATGTTTAGTTGTATGTTTTATCAATTTCTTTTGTTTCTCTCACTGACGACCTGCACTTATGTGAACAGATAGAAGTCAGGCTATAAGATAGAAACATCAAGTAGCAGGTTCACCATTCTGCATTTGAAATACGCTAGTCTAAGAAATTGCAAAAGAGGTGTTGTTACTTGGCTTGCCATTAACCAAAAAAACTTGATATGATAAGAAAAATATCTAGGTATAAGGGTGTATAGCAGTTATATTTGAAGGTATAGACCTATATTTTCTCAAACCAAATTTCAATTATGTGTTTGTTACCTTGAATTTATCACTGCCAAAATGTTCCACTAAGTGCTTCCAGTCATCCAACTCAACATCCTCCGGACGATGCAACAATCTATCTTTATCATTGCTATATCTAGAGCAGATAACATGTAATCAAGCTTTCCATGCTCTAAAAAGTCGTTGCATAGTGCTTACCACAAAACCTTGCAACTTATGCTCTGGCAGCCCATTTTTAACTTCAAATTTATCCTGCACATTTGTTAAACAAACAGAAACTGAGAAATACTATTTGGTGTTAAATAATAATATTAAAATACTGTTTGGTCTACAAGATTTACTTCCAAGAACACAACCTTACAAGTCAACTTCCAAGCTCAGATTTTGCTTTTTTGTGAACATGAAAGAGAAAGAAACTAACATATCATGGCTGCAGACAATTAAGGTTTGCAAATGCTATACCAGGTCGCCTCCGTAAGATACAGGTAAGATTTCTCCACACAGTAATGTAATTGCCCGAAAAGAAGCATTCATCATCACAACCCATTTTTTGGTAATTTGTGAAGATCCCGTGACTGGTTATCCTCATTGATAACTAAATAGAGATTTTATCCAGAAAAAAATTCAATCATACAAAGACACGTTGACTAGCCAATCGAACACACAACACAGTTTACTAAAGCTCATAGACCATGTAAGATGTTTTCCACATAGAATCTGATACAGTAACAGTCAAGTAAGATGCTTTCCAAGATCAGATTTTGCTTTTTTTATGAACATAAAAAAGAAAGAAACCAACATGTCATGGCTGCAGACAATAGAAAAATTATTTTCAATCTTACAAAGACACAGTAACAAGTCAACCGAATACATAACACTATTTACTAAAGCTCACAGAACATATAAGATGTTTTCCATAGAGAATATGATATAGTAATAGCCAAACAAGAGAAAGAAACCAATACAATATTAAGTCATTACCTTGACCCTATACCACATTGCTTCTCTATGTTTTAGAACTATCTTCTGCCAACTTCCATCTTGAAATGAGATAGTGGTTCTCATGATCCAACCACAGTAATTGAAAATGTCTCTAGCTCTTGAACCCACGGCTCTATCAATGTCATTTAGAATCATTATTTTAATTTTTCATCCATGTTTAAACTTAAAATCCACAGTTTTGGATTTGTATTTCCCTTTTCTTTTCTTTTTATTGATGTGGGAAACTACAAACCAAAAGAATATATTATTATAAAACAAAATGTATAGTTAGATTAACCCAACAAAGTGAACTAACCTGCACCAGTTTCAGCCTCTACACTAAGGCGTACACTTTCATCTAGATTTCTTGATGATTGTGTCTCTGGGGGATGTCCTTTGGATAGGGCCTGCTTGCATTTGCTATGTTTCCAGAGGTCCTTCACTTGGATTAGATGATTGTCCAGTCTCTAAAGAAGTCCCAACAACTCCTATTGGTTGTATTTGTGGCTGAGACATTGTATCAGAACTTAAACGTTTTGGAAAACTACCACGGCCGCATCCATGTCCCGCACCTCCTCTTCCACTTCTACCTCGTCCCGTTCCTCTTATTTTCTAATTAAATATTGTTGTTCTTCTTGATAATATTTTTTAGTCATATGTCTGAAATTCTTGAAGTTATTAATATGGATCTATCATCCTTAGAGAATAAGGACGCATATTTATCATTCTTGGAAAATTCAAGGCTCAGATTTTGCTTTTTTATGAACATGAAAGAGAAAGAAACCAACATGTCATGGTTGCAGACAATGTTTGCAAATGAATGCTATACCAGGTCACCCCCCAAGACACAAGTAAGATTTCTCCACACAGTTATGTAAATTTTCTAGAAAGCAGCATTCATCATCACAGCCTATTTTAAGGTGATTTATGAAAATCACGTCACTTGTTATCCTCATTGATAACTTAATATAGATTTTATTTAGAAAAAATATTTTCAGCCATACAAAAACATCGTAACTAGTCAACCGAACACACATCACAATTTAGTAAAGCTCACAGACCATGGAAGATGATTTCTATAGAGAATATGATAAAGTAATAACAAATAGAAACTTATCACAAATGAATGTTCTGGACAAACTAAAAAATGAAGTATACAATATGATTTTAAATTATTATAGTTTCCTATACGTAGGTGCGGGGGAAAAAGAATCAAACATGCATTCATTAACATTTTGAAGAGTACGATCAAGTTAGTGTAGTGATTAGGCTAGCAGTATAGAGATGACCAGAAAAAATACTTGTGTGACAATTATAGTGTAGTGAATGAGGATATCAATGATGTAGTTAGAGTTACATCGAAATGCATAGAAGTTCTAGTCCCAGAGATCGTGGCCCCAATCTTTGAACCAAATATAACTGCCTCAACCTCCACCAAAGCCAGAGTCATGATCTATAAACCTTATAAAAAATTATCAGTAAGTTTGAGAGGCCATCAACATATTCAGTCATAGCAATAAGACTTGAGTCTCAGATAAGTGATTACTCAGGCAATGAGTTCTTTGACACTGCCATGGCTGCAAACCCGAGAATACGGGCTGCCCCGCCTACATACAGTCCTGAAACAATAATGCTAGGTTCCAGATTCTTAATAACAATCAATTATCACAGCCCTATCATTTTCAACCATACAAAGACACCGTAACTATTCAACCAAACACACATCTAAATTTAGTAAAGCTCACAGACCATACAAGATGATTTAAATAGAGCATATGATACAGTAACAGTCAAACAAACAGAAACTAATCACTAATGTAATGTTCTGGACAAACTAAAAAATAAAGTAAATAATGTGATTTTAAATTATTACAGTTTCCCATACGCAGGTGCAGGGAAAAAAGAATCAAACATGTACTCATTAACATTTTGAAGAGTACGAGCAAATTAGTGTAGTGATTAGGCTAGCATTAAGGGGATGGTGAGAAAAATACTGGTGTGATGCACGGGAAGCCATAGAAGTTTTAATCTCAGGGATTGTACCCCCAACCTTTGAACTTAAGGAAACTGCCTCAACCTCCACCAAACCTAGAGTCATGATATATAGACCTCCTAAAAAATGATCAGCAAGTTTGAGGGGTCGTCAATGTATTCGGTCATAGTAAACTACTTGAGGCTCAGATAAGTTGTTAACCCAGGCAATGAGTTTTCTGACACTGCCATGACCGCAAACCCTATAATACAAGTTGCCCCGCTAAGATACAGGCCTGAAACAACAATGCCAGGTTCCATTTCTCAATAACAATCAATCATCACAGCCCTATTATTTTCTTTCCATTCCATTGTTATATGGTTCTGTTGTTCCTTTGCCAATGCAGTCTCTGAGAAATAGAGTATAACGGACAACACATCCCCAGGACTCTTAAACTTTTAAAGAATATTATTAAAATACTATTTGGTCTGGAAGATTCACTTCTAAGCATACAACTTGTGAAGTTAACTCCTAACATTACCTATGTTTTCTTCTGTTAATTAATTTTCTAATTAAACATCAGTCTTCTTCTCCATAATATTTTTTAGTCATATGTATGAAATTCTTGAAGTTATTAATGTGGATCTATCATCCTTAGAGAATAAGGAGGCATATTTATCATTCTTGGAAAATTCAAGGCTCAAATTTTGCTTTTTTATGAAATGAAAAAAAAAGAAACCAACATGTCATGGTTGCAGACAATGTTTGCAAATGAATGCTCTACCAAGTCGCCCCCCAAGACACGAGTATGTAAGATTTCTCCACACAGTGATATAGATTTTCCAGAAAGAAGCATTTATCATAACAACCTATTTTAAGGTGATTTGTGAATATCACGTCACTTGTTATCCTCATTGATAACTTATTACAGATTTTATCCAAAAAAAAGTATTTTCAACCATACAAAGACATTGTAACTGGTCAATCAAATACACAACACAACCTTCTAATCTGGAGTCAGATGCGCTACTATCACAGCATGGATGACAAAAGGAAGAATTTGAGACTCGGGTAAAATGAGAGAATAAAGACAGTATCGTGGCTGTAAATCCTAGCGATGTTTTAAGACAAACTGTGAGAAGAAGAGCAATTGTATCTCGAATCCTTTGTACATACAGTCAAGATTACTCGTCTATAACAAAGACTACGAAATTGGCTGGGCAAAGATAACACAAATCCCATGTTGGGGGAACGATCCCTAAGATAAGAACTTCTATGGATTTCGGTGTAACTCTAACTACAACACTGATATACTCATTCACTACACTAATTGTCACACCAATTTTTGGCTCCTCATCCCTGTACTTTAAGCCTAGTAACCTATTAAATATTAAACAATAAACTTTTCTGTGCAACAATATCAAAAGGTCTACAAATTCAAAAATGAACTTTCAACTTACCCAAATAAAGATAACGATAACTCGCTGGCAATTTTTAAAAATGAAAATTAACAAAATACAAAAAATGAATTAATGAGAAACATAAATTGTACCTTCGGATCTAACCTCAAGAATTTTGAACTCGATTCCTTCACCCTTCGACCTTACAAAATTCTATTCCTACAGATTTTCAAATAAATTAAAGAAATTGCACATGCAATCTAAAAAATTACATATATACCCAAAAGGGTTTTGACCACATACCTTGGAGGAAAAATTTTATTATTAGTGGAGACTAAAATTTTTATTATAGTGACAACTATTAGAGGCGACAAAAATTATCTGATGCTAAAATATAATGTATTGCAGCGATAATAAATGTCGCCACTAAATACTATGTTTTTGTAGCAATATATTGACTCGCCACTAATTGTCGCCACTAAAACCAAGATTTCTTGTAGTTATACTTATCATCATGAGAGTGGTACAACCACAACTAAAGAAACTTAGAAGAAGGTTTTGGGAATCCAAAACAATTATAGGAACTCTTAACAAAGATATAACAAAGTTAAGAAAATACAATCAAAAAATTTATCGCTTAAAAAATACTTCAAATAATTCTGAAATCAATAGATTAAAAATAAAATTATTTGACACTCTCGACAGAGATCATGATCTAAAAAACACACCGGTTTATCTGTGTCAAAGTTACAAGGTTTTGATAAAGAAATTTGCTCTTTATACTGCCTAATGAGTTATTATACACAATTAACCTTAACATATAAGAGAGAGAAATTATTCTTAAGAAGATCCTTAACATAAAATGAAAATATATGTATTAATAAAGATAGTAGTAGAAGGATATTACAGTAGATATTATACGCCTATGATAGATACAGGAGCAGAAGCTAATTTATGTAGATATAATTGCTTACCAGAAAGCAAATGGGATAAATTAAAAACACCAATAATAGTTAAAGGATTTAATAATGAAGGAAGCTTAATTACTTATAAAGCTAGGAATGTAAAAATACAAGTATGGGATAAGATATTAACAATAGAAGAAATTTATAATTATGAACTAACATCAAAAGATATACTTTTAGGAATGTCGTTTTTAGATAAATTATACCCACATATAATAACTAGAACAGATTGGTGGTTTACAACACCATGTAAACAGAAAGTAAGACCAAAAAGAGTTAATAATAAAATAAGAAAGAAAACTGATTGGATTAAAGGAAGCGAAAAAATTACACAAAAGTTAGAAAATATAAAAAATACTGAAGATACAATAGAACTAGTTGTATTCTCGATAAATAAAACAGAAATAACTATATTTTCAATAAATAAGATAGAAATAATTAAGAAAAAATTAGAACAATTATATAGTGAAGATCCATTAAAAGGATGGGAAAAACATAAAACTACTATAAAAATTGAATTAATAGATAAAAATAGCATAATAACCCAAAAACCATTAACATATAATTTTGACGATTTAAAAGAATTTAAAATGCAAATAGATGAATTATTAGAAAAACAATATATACAAAAAAGTAATAGTAAACATAATAGTCCAGCATTTATAGTAAATAAACATAGTGAACAAAAAAGAGGAAAAAGTAGAATGGTTATTGACTATAGAAATTTAAATGCAAAGACTATGACATATAGTTATCCAATACCAAATAAGATATTAAAAATAAGACAAATACAGGGATATAATTATTTTAGTAAATTCGATTGTAAATAAGGATTTTGTCATTTAAAGTTATAATAAGAATCTAAAGAATTAACCGCATTTACGGTACCACAAGGATTTTATGAATGGAACGTATTACCATTTGGATATAAAAATGCACCAGGTAGATATCAACATTTTATGGATAGTTATTTTAAACAATTATCTAATTGTATAGTATACATAGATGATATATTATTATATACAAAAACTAAAGAAGAACATTTAAAATTATTAGGGCAATTTACAGATATAATAGAAAAATCGGGAATAAGTCTAAGTGAAAAGAAAGCTGAAATTATGAAAAATTAGATAGAATTTTTAGGAATACAAATAGATAAGAGTGGAGTAAAAATGCAACAACATATAGTACCAAAAACAATAAATTTGAAAGAAGAATTAGATACAAAAAAGAAATTACAGTCATTTTTAGGATTAGTAAACCAAGTAAGGGAATATATTCCAAAATTAGCAGAAACTTTAAAACCACTACAGAAAAAATTTAAAAAGGATGTAGAATATAACTATAATGAAGAAGATAAAAAAAAAGTTCAGAAAATAAAATTACTTTGTAAAGAATTACCAAAACTACAATTTCCAGATGAAAATAGAAAATTTATATATATAGTAGAAGCAGATGCTAGTGAATGTAGTTATGGAGGAGTACTTAAATACCGATATGAAGCAGAAAAATTAGAACACCATGGTAGATACTACTCAGGTACGTTCAATGAAACAAAAATAAAATGGGAAATAAATAGGAAAGAATTATGTTCATTATATAAATGTTTGTTAGCATTTGAGCCATATATTGTATATAACAAGTTTATTGTACGAACGGATAATACAAAGGTACGCTGGTGGTTAACAAAGAAAATACAAAATTCAGTTACAACAAAAGAGATTCGGAGACTAGTCTTGAATATATTAAATTTCAAATTTATAATTGAAGTAATTAGTACTAACAAAAATGTTATTGTAGATTACATATCAAGACAAAGCTACACAGATTGATATAATAGAAGAGGATACTCTAGAAAAAATATTCAACACCCTAACTACGCTTTCAATGAAAGTGGACAGTATGGGTAATGAAATAGAAAAGCTAAAGACTAATGAAGTTAAACTGAAGTCTATAGCTACAAATCAACTAACTCAGCAGTATGCAGAGCTATGTCAATCGGAAGATATTAAAGTTCCAGAGCTAGAAGGAGACGATGGGACACTCCATAAAACCCATCACGTTTATCAATCTACTTCTGCAGGTACAAGCAAAGGAATTAGAAAAAACACAAATATGAAACTAAACAAGCTATTTGATAAACCATATATACCAATTCTTGACTAGAGTTGTTACTGATGTCGCCCAAATTATACCTCCCAAAAAAGTATAAAGCAGTCCTGAATCAAATATAAAATCACTTGTTTGTCTAGGTAATTTCAAAATAAGTAAAAGAAGGGCAGATTTTGTAAAATGAAATAGTGAAATTAACAGTTGTTGGTTTTTGAATTTGTAATCAATAGGAGATAAGCACTAGGATTGTGATCCCTATTATTTCATAACTCCACAGGTTGTTTGTGCTGGAAAACTCTCTCGATGCGTTGCATGCAAAATCTAATAAGATAGGTTCACCTGAACATCTTCTAACCTTAGTTAGATGAATTTCACTTATCTCCTTTCAAATTTAGAGTGTCGCATTACTAACCCTTATTCATAATCTCAAATTAGCCATCCCTGTTATAGCTCAAGTTATTAATAAGGATATATAGCCTCAAATCTCTATTGTTATTTCGTTTTCCTAATCTTTAATCTCTCCCAAGCAAATTTAGAATATTGGTAAGTTCCTAATGTATGCATTCATTAAAAAAGAAATCGTAATGAAGAAAATATCAATACCTGCAAGCACACGGGTCTAGAATTGCCTTGCACTTAACCCATTTTGTTAATTCATTATGGTTATCACAACAATAGTTGTGGTGTTAAGCTACTCATAATTTCAAAAACACAAGAAGAATTCAGATATGAATGCGTCGCTATGAACTTACAATGAGAATTAAAGTCCAAAATCTCAACTTTAATTAAAACTCTGGAAACTATGTTCGTAAAATTTCAAGTATATGCCTTAGAACCTCACAATATAGTATTGTTAAATAAATGTAGTGTGTAACACATAAATAACCCTACAAAAATATTTATAAATAAAAGAAATCCTATCCTAAATAGAATAAGACATCTAGGTTGGTTTGGCTCAGACAATAGGATTGTAAGATTATCTTTTGGTGCTCATGGTTTGGATCGTCGATATTTATCTTATGATATTCAATGGTACAGTGCTTAGTACGGCTTCGTAGTATCAATCATATGACCGTATGATTTTCTCATCTGGTCGTCTTCAACTTGAACTTTTGCAACCTTCATATCTTGGCCTTCATCCTACTATCTCATAGTACAATCATCATATCAAAATATGACCATGACTTTTGCTCATCTGATCATCTCACATTTAGGTTTTGCAACTTTATTCCCAAGCCTTCCTCCCACTATAGCAAAGTACGGTCGTGACGCCATACTATGGTCGTGAGAGGCTTTCGTTTGATTAACGCCTTAGGACTCTCTAATTCAAGGCCCGATAGCCTTGGTACGATCATGATCAGATCCCATGATTGTCATTCCTTTCGTATAATCATCTAAAGCTCGTGTTTTAGTAGTTTCTTCTCCTGAGCCTATTTACCCTGAGATCATACCAAAAACCTATCATATCCACATAAACATTCCTTGAACTTATAATTATTCCTTATTTTAAAATGTGTAAGTGTCGTAAATTCATGGCAAATCAACACCCTCAACTTAGAATATTTGCATGTCCTCAGGTAAACAAAGTAACTAGACTAACTAAGACACTTAACTTAGAGCAAAATCAAGATCACTACAAAAATCACTTTTATAAAACCAGTTTTCATACATTCATACTGCTTATGTATTATCAACACCCTCCACTTTCATCACAAACAATCAAGGCAGTGGGTATGCAATACAAGCACTTTATCACAGCGGATCAGGATATGGCATTAAATTATGGATAGACAACCTAACACATAGATCAATAAACTACCTAACCAGGCAAAAGCTAAACTACAATCCATACACCCTCACATCAAAGAAATCCCTAATCACTCAGTTTATGCAATGAAATCTATTACTAGGACTTAATCAAATCTCTCACTCTAACAAAGAATTTAGACTATGTCTATTTGACACCATAGTCTTGCCCTTATTTTCTATACTTCAACTTTCAGACAGTTGATTTACGATCACATTAGCTCTTTTCTAGGCTTTTAATATAGTCTTAGAGGTAGGTATGATACATTTGGGTGTAGTGACTTATTCCTCCTTGGCACTACACTTTCCTACTTGCATTTTTCTCCCTTTTCCACCATTTTATTTCCTTTTGGGACCTCAAGTGTGATTTTCTTTTTACATCAATTCACTATTATTATTATTACCATTATTATATTTTTTTTTCTTTTTTTTCATAGCGCTCCCAATTCCTTTTCTTTTCTCTACTAATCTTTCATCCTTTACTTTCTATGCACCCCTACATAATAGCTACCCTCAACTTAGGCGATTAAGTTAAGTTAAGGTACATAGTATCAAATGAGAGACTGGGGCCAAAAAAGGTTCATTGTAAAAGTTGGAAAGGTAAATCCTGTAGCTCAAAGAGAGGTCTAATAAGGCTCAAAGTTTAGGTTCAAGGATATATGCTTATTTGGTAGGTTATTTAGGCTAAAGTGGACTGTGTCAAACATGGACTATGATCCTTTCCCAACCTCATATCATACAATTTTTAGCGAGACTAATCGGGAAAGTTCTATATCAGACATCACATATCGACTCAGTAGAATCTTACTCATTCATGGCTTAGGTCTTTCATCTAAGTTACTACCTACTCAATTCATGCAAGGTCGTCCAGGTTATCCTAATAAAAGTACTAATGCAATATCTAGATCATGTCTTTGGTTACAACAAAGTACATGCAACATACACCATCACAAAATAAATTTTGGAGGGGTATCATTTAAAAAACATTTAGAAATAGGTTTGCATGCTTTATTAAATATGATTGCACCAAGTTTTCTTAAAATTACTCTAAGTTACATAACAAAAACCACAAAACAATCAGCAATAAAAATAGTAAAACACCTAAACATGTTGGTTCTTACTATAATAGCACAACCGAGGGAAGAAACAAAA
This sequence comes from Capsicum annuum, assembly GCF_002878395.1. Taxonomy (NCBI): domain Eukaryota; kingdom Viridiplantae; phylum Streptophyta; class Magnoliopsida; order Solanales; family Solanaceae; genus Capsicum; species Capsicum annuum. The sequence goes on along the minus strand of NC_061118.1, from coordinate 70,851,019 downwards.
CAATAGAAACCCTTGGTTATGGTATACCCTCATCCCTAATTTGGAAATCATGCAATATCCCCATTGTACAAAATCATAGAAATGTAAAAACTAGGGTAACGGACATACCTATGGAACCCTAGAAGCTGATCGAACTCTGATTTCGTAGGGACATAAAAGTGTCCCCAAAAGTCTCATATTTTTTGATGCCTTCGATTGTAGTTGTGGAGCTCATAGATAAATTGGGACTAGTGGAGGCCAGTGCACTCAAAGTACCCAAATTGGGGGAATCACTATGCCCTCTCCAGACTGTACAACCACCCCTGTGGTAGGTAGTATCTCGCCCCTTCAGAATTACTATCGCAAAGTTCTATCCAACTTTCTTCTCTTCTTCTTATTATTATATTTCCTCTTTCTCTATTGCTTATTCTCCTCACCTCTTCTCCCTTTTTAAGGCTCCAAGTCACCTTCCACCTCATCAAGATCGAAAATGGGTGTGTAAAATTCAAGAACTAATGAGTCCATATGCACTGTAAGAGCTGAAAATGATGTCAAAGGTGGTGTTGGAGGAGGTGCATTATCTAACATCTCAGTCAATAACCCAACCACTTTTTAAGCTTGGTCAGGTTTGCTGTAACATCTACCAGGTTTGGTGCCTGGACTTTATCCATCCTAGCTATCATCCAAGCTCTCAAATCTGTTTGCACGTATATAAAAAGTCCTAATGGCACCCTAAATATAATTTATGGCATAATGCTTAACCCAAACTCTAGTTTATTAATCCGAGCATCATGTAAAAGTAGGCTCCGCATGATCTTTTCCAACTGTGAAGTCAAAATTAGTGTCTATTGGTTAGAACCATTGGTATACTATAGATGGATGCCAGTGGTTTTAAGGATGAGAGGCACTGACATCAGACGTTGGTGTAACGCCCTGAATATAGTACTCGAAAAGCTACACAGTGCTCATTACCCCGAGGGATCACAAGCTAACCCATAACTGATATTTGTACCTGTATACTGTATAAAATACTGAATAATGCAGAAACATGAACTAAAAAACCGTAAGTTTCAAAACTGAACACAATCTGAATAATTTAACATCTGTGTGGGGTAATAGAATACCCAAAACAAAATTGAAAATACTGAAGTCTGAAACATAATAGTCTGGAAAACCTCTAAACATGACTGTCTAAATGAGTAAAGAGTTAGTGGGATATCTCCCCAACTAACCCCAACTAATAAACTAATTAATGAGATAATAGAGAAATCATTATGTCCTTAAAGGATGACAACTCACTTCTAACTTTGACTGCTAAACCTGGAATCTACTGATGCTCTGAAGCTCGTATTCTGAACCTATGATATAATACACCATAGCATAAATGCGTCAGTACTTTGAATGTACTGGTATGCATGTGAGGTAGGCTAAATGCATGGGGTTCATATGCATGAACAATACTGACAAATAATGAACATGAGAATACATGCAGGCATATATAGTAACTATATCTAAAATCATGATAACATAAGTATGCTAATAACTAACATGACTAATGACTAAATTTTGATAACTGATAACATGAGTGACTGGATCCAACAGTCTTGAATCTAATAGAACTAGTTGAGTTTAGTACTGTTTCTAAGTTGACTGTATCTGACAGTCCTGTATTCTGAAGAACTATCTGAGTTCTTTTACTGAGAGTGATACTGAGACTGTGGGAGGTAGTCATCTAACCGACATACCCCAAATAATGTATTATAGCTAAATTAGGGTCCAATCTATGCCCTGATTAGAAGGGTATCAATACCGCACCACTGGTAAGGAAAACATGTGAGTGACCCTAATATAACAGGTAACTTTAGTGAGAATGTTGGGAACCCTCATATAGCAGGCTAAGCCATCTCATCTACCCTTATATAGAAGGCTATGATGTCTCAACCTATGCTGGCTACATAGTTCTGGAACGAAAGGATTGCTTCTAAGAATCACATCCTCATATAACGGGTGAGTTCCCATCCTTGGGTTCACTCGATGCTAATTTCTACTTCCATCTGAATAGACATTGAACATGATTTACTGAATTGAATATGGACCGAGTTCCTGAATTCCTTTGACTGATGGAATACTACTGATATCTGAAAACTAACTGAGTTCATGAGATCATGGAGATTTCCTGAGTCATAAGACTGTCTGAAGTCTAAGGATCATAGCTTGACTAAGAGTATTGTGAAAACATGACATGGCTCTAGGAACACAGCTATATTTTTCGGGTACAAGTACCCCCAGGACTCGATAGTAGGAAACTGACATAATTTGACACTCTTGGACACATGACTAGAGTCCACAATTCATCATATAATAGTTGAGGAGTATTTCATAAGGCACTTGATTACCTTAGTTTAATACATGAACAAGAGAGCACATAATCATGGTTTGTTTAAATACTTCGAGTATCATGGACATTCCATCGAGCAAGTATAATTCATAATCAATAATATGTAGGTCATGTTAAACAAGAATAGATTGCATACATTTAGCATTTACAACATAATTGAGTCATTATACATGATTTCTATTATACTAGGCATTTTATCAAACACCTTGCATGCTCCATTTAAGGCAAAGGTATGATCATAAATCAAATACATTATGATTCCATAATTTAACTTCATTGCATGAATTTCAACCCTAAACTAACATGGTTTTATGAAAACATGGTAAAGATTCATTCTTGGCAGTCACACAACCATAACAAAATGAACATAATCAATTCACCACATGAGTATCATGGTATAGAATTTAAAAGAGGATTCTTGGGCTTCATGGATGAAAGGAATCCATGAATGAACACTGTGCATACCTTAGTTCATGATTTTGTGAAGATTGATGGTGAAACCTTCTTGAATTTGAATTCCCAATGAAAAACCTAGCTTGTTATTGAGAGAAACTTAAGTGAAGAGAGTGTATTTTGGGTGAAAAGCGGCCAAATCACGTGTTAAAGGGATTAAATAGGAGTGGGAAGTTGACCCTTTTTAACCCTGGACGCGTCATTTAATTTCAGTAAAAATTTCCTAAATTGGACCCCTAACGTGATGCGGCACTATCTCGCGTGTCACTGGAATTTGACAATTGGGAAATTGAGGGATGGTGTGAGCGGAGCCATTGCATTGCCCCTTTTTTTGTGACCTGGAACTTTAGCGTGACGCAGAGGGGAAATCGCGCTGAGACACTGGGAAACGGACAAATTCTAAATTTAGACCCTGGAGCGATGCACCATAATCGTGGATCCCTACTGGAATTTGCCAAATGCCATTTCCTCTTGTGGCGTGGCATGCCACAGACTAATATGGCGCTGTTTTACAATGGGAACTTGAAATAGTCATAACTTCTAACCCGGTTATCGGATTTGGATGAATCTTATATCGATGGAAAGCATATTAAATTTCCCATATGACAAAAAGGTAAAATATTGAAAATTACTCATGGAATAACTATCATTCAATTTAGAAGCTAATACTAGACATTCTTAAGATGAAATTAGCTAGGAAAAATTATGAGGTATTATAATATCTCCCCTTTGAGTACATTCGTCCTCAAATAAGACTGACTGAGAGGGAAGAAAGGACAACTGATGTACATACTGAACATGAATAACTGGAACATGATCTCATGGCTGACAAGACTGACAAGTTGAGCATATAATACTGAACATGCGTATCTGATGCATGTGTAACTGATTCCTGAATGCATGACTGAGTGTTCAGAAGAACTAAGTTTCGCACAATGATAATGCATGTCTGATGCATAGTTACATAACTGAACTGATACATGAGTGCATGATTGAATATGCAATGGTACTTGATAAATAGTTTTTAATAGGAACATGAGCGTGAAACTGCATACCAATTTTATGATGAACACTGAGCATGAAGCTGAGTAAGCTTAAGGAGAACTGTTACCTTGAGCTTGATCTGAGTTGGCAAAGAAGAGGTGAGGATACTTGGTACACATGTCTGCCTCTACTTCCCAAGTAGCTCCCTCGATGGACTAATTTCGCCAAAGAACCTTAACTAAAGGGACTTCTTTGTTCCTTAATCTACGAGTCTAATAGTCTAAGATTTTGATTGGAATCTCCTCATAAGAGAGACTGTTCTGAACATCAATGCTCTGAATAGGGACTACAACTGCTAGGTCACCTATGCACTTCTTGAGCAAAGAGACATGGAAGACTGGATGAACTGAGTCTAGATCTAAAGGCAATTTGAGCTTATAAGCTACCTTACCGAATAGACTAAGAATCTTGCGGGGACCGACATATCGGGGACTGAGTTTCCCTTTCTTGCTGAACCACTTCACTCTCTTCATGGGAGAGATCTTTAGATAGACATAGTCACCAATCTCAAACTCGAAAACTTTTCTACGAACATCTGCATAAGACTTTTGTCGGCTCTGAGTAGCCCGAAGTAGTTCAGATAATGCCTTCAAATCTTCAAGGCAAAGACTACGGCTGCTAACTCAAGATCATGAGTAGGATAAATCTTCTTATGGGGCTTAAGCTGTCTGGAGGCGTAGGCTATGACCTTACCATGCTGCATGAGGACACAACTCAAAGCTACTCTGGATGCATTATACACTACGAAACCATCTGAACTATCTGGGAGAGCTAAGACTGGAGCTGAGGTGAGTCGAGTCTTCAACTCTTGAAAACTCTTCTCGTAAAGATCTAACCATTGAAACTTGACTTTCTTCTTAGTCAATATGGACATAGGGGATGCAATATAAGAAAATCCCTCAACAAACCATCTGTAATTGCCAGCCAAACCCAAGAAACTCTTGATATCTGATGGAAAGACAGGTCTGGGCTAGTTTTTTACTTCTTTGGTCTTTTGAGGATCTAATCGAATGCCATCATCGAAAATGATATGACCAAGGAATGCTACTAACCTTATCCAAAATTAGCACTTACTGAATTTGGCGAATAGCTGATGATCTCTGAGAGTCTAAAGTACTATTCTAAGATGGTCTGCATGATCATGCTGACTACGGGAATAGACCAAAATATTATCTATAAAGACTATGATGAACATATCCAAGCACTGCTTGAACACACGGTTCATCAAGTCTATGACAGCAGTTGTGGCATTGGTAAGACCAAAAAACATAACTAAGAATTCGAATTGACCATACCGAGTATGAAAAGCTATTTTTAGAATGTCATATTCTCTAACTCTGAGCTGATGATAGCAAGATCTGAGTTCTATCTTAGAGAAATAACTGGCACCCTCCAGTTGGTCAAACAAGTCATCAATTCTGGAAAGAGGATACTTGTTCTTGACCGTGACCTTATTGAGTTGACGGTAGTCTACACACATCCTAAGAGAACCATATTTCTTGCACACGAATAATACTGGAGCGCCCCACGGGGAAATATTGGGCATGATGAATCCCTTATCTAAGATATCTTTCAATTGTTCTTTAAGTTATCTGAGTTCTACTGGTGCCATTCTGTATGGCAGAATAGATATAGGCTGAGTATCTGGAAGAAGAATAATGCCAAAGTCTATTTCCCTTTTGGAAGGAATTCCTAGAAGATCTTCGGGAAAGACATCTGAATATTCATTCACTACTGGGACTGATTCAAGATTGGGAGTTTCGAAACTAGTGTCCTTAACTCAAACAATATAATAGACACATCTTTTAGATATTATTTTCCATGCCCGAAGGTAGGAAACAAGCTGACCTCTGAAAGCGGATACACTACTCTTCCACTCAAGGATGGGTTCATTTGCAAACTGAAATTGGACTATTCTATTTCTGTAGTCGACTGTGAAATAGTAGGAATAAAGCCAATCCATGCTGAGAATAACATCAAAATCAGTCATCTCTAATTCGACTAAGTTTGCTAAAGTGACTTTCTGAAATATCATAATCAGGAATTTCCTGTATACCCACCGAGCTATGATGGTTTTACCCATTGAGGTAGAGACTTAAAAGGGCTCTGCTAGAATTTTGGGACTAACTCCAAAATCAACTGCTATATAAGGAGTGACAAAAGGTAACGAAGCTCCTAGATCTAGAAAAGTGTAAACATGCACATGAAAGATCTGTAACATACTGGTAACCACGTCAGGGGAATTTTCCTAATCTTGTTGGGACTGAAGAGCATAGAGATGATTTGGGCGTTGCCCACTAGTAGCACTGGAGGTGGCACCCTGCTGATTTGGGCGACTGGAATGAGCTGAGGAGCAATTCTGTTGACCCTGAGGACTTGGCTGAGGACAATTTCTGACTCTGTGGGCTGGCTTGCCACATCTAAAACAAATACCACTGCCAGCTCTAAAAAAACCCTGATGGTGCTTGCCACAAGTCTGGCAAAGAGGATAGGTACAGGCACTGCTAACATTATCCTGGACTTAGAGACTAGTGCTCTATCTTTGTTACCCTCTCTAAACTTAGGAACCAGAGCACTAGCTGAAGAAGGAGCTGGAACTAATGACTTAGGATGAAACTGGTAACGGTTTCCTCCTTCTGACTTAGGCTGAGCAAAGTTGAAACTACCTATCTTCACTCTTTTATTCTGCTTCTCCCTCATCTTAATCTTCTGTTCGTCTACCTTCTGAGCATGATTCATGAGCCTGGTTAAAGTCATGTCACTACTCATCATGGCAGATCTGCACTCATTAACCACACTATCATTCACCCTTGAAACGAACTTACTTATCCTTTCCATGCTATCTGCAACCACATGATGGGCATATCTGGCTAATTGAGTAAACTTAAGAGAATACTTTTTCATTGTCATATTGTCCTGCCTGAGGTTGATGAATTTTAGCACCTTATCTTCTCTAAGTTCTAGGGGAAAGAATCTATCAAGGAACGCTGAAGCAAACTCCTCCCACTCAACTGACCCTGTATCATCTGCCCTCTCTAACTTCTACTACTTGAACCAAGTGTGAGCAACATCCTACAACTAATATGCAGCTAGCTCAGCACTCTCACTAGACATAACCCTCATTATATCCTTAACCTTCTGCACCTGATCTAGGAATTTCTAAGGGTCCTTATCTGTCTTAGACCCAAGAAAGGATGGAGGATTCATTCGAGTAAAGTCCCAAATCTTGGCTGCAGCTGAATTGGCCACAGGGCTGGAATGACAGTTAGTTATTCATTCTGAGCAGCAACTGACTGAGCAAGAGTAGTGAATACGGAACTGAACTCCGTATGAGAAACATGTTCGCCCAAAGGTTCTTTGGGCTGAGGGGCTGGCTGATTCCTATTTTTTCTCTTAAGAGGCATGTTCTGTAGAAGAAAGAGGGAAATGGATTAGACTGAGAGATTGACTTGAGATTATTCTCACTGGCACGACATGAATAATGAAAGAGGGGAAACTGTTCCTAAAACATCTCACAGCCTCCTGCACATAAATGTGGCACGCAACACACCCATGTACAAGACTCTACTAGATGCGGATTTCAGACTTCCTAGGACTCTATTGAACCTTAGGATTTGTGACCAAGTTTGTAATGCCCCGAATCTGGTACCCAAAATGCTACACAGTGCTCATGACCCCGAGTGACCATAAGCTAACCCATGACTGATATTTGTGCCTATATACTGCATAAAATACTGAATAATGTAGAAACATGAACTAAAAGGCCATAAGGTTCAAAACTAAACACAATCTGAATAATATAACATCTGTGTAGGGTAGTAGAATACCCAAAACAAAACTGAAAATACTGAAGTCTAAAATATGATAGTCTAGAAAGCCTCAAAACATAACTGTCTGAATGAGTAAGGAGTTGATGGGACATATCTCCAACTAACCCTAACTAATAAACTAATTAATGAGATAATAGAGAAATCATCAAGTCCTCAAAGGATGAGGACTCACTTTTAACTCTTATGGCTAAACCTAGAATCTACTAATGTTCTGGAGCTTGCGTCTCTGAACCTATGGTATAAGACACCATAGCGCAAATGCATCAGAACTTAGAATGTACTGGTATGCATATGAGGTAGGCTGAATACATGGGGTTCATATGCATGAACAATACTGACTAATAATGAACGTGAGAATACATGCAGACATACATAGTAACTATATCTGAAATCATGATAACATGAGTATGCTGATGACTAACATGACTAATGACTGAATTTTGATAACTGATAACATAAGTGACTGTATCTGACAGTCCTAAATCTAATGGAACTAGTTGAGTTCCATACTGTATCTGACAGTCTTGAATTCTGAAGAACTTTCTGAGTTCTTTTACTGAGACTGACATTGAGACTATGGGAGGTAGTCATCTTACCAACATGCCCCAAATAATACATTATAGCTGAATTGCAGTCCAATCTATGCCGTGATTGGAAGGGTGTCAATACCTAATACCGCACCACTGGTAAGGACAACATGTCAGTGACCCTAATATAACAGGTAACTCTAGTGAGAACGATGGGAAGCCTCATATAGCAGACTAAGACACCTTATCTACCCTCATATAGCAGGCTATGATAATTCAACCTATACTGTCCACATAGTTCTGGAATACAAGGATTGCTTCTAAGAATCATACCCTCAAATAATAGGTGAGTTCCTATCCTTGGGTTCGCTCGGTGCTAATTTCTACTCCCATCTGAATAGACACTGAACATGATTTACTGAATTGAATATGGACTAAGTTCCTGAATTCCATTGACTAATGGAATACTACTGATATCTGACAACTAACTGAGTTTATGAGATCATGGAGATTTCCTGAGTCATAAGACTGTCTGAAGTCTAAGGATCATAGCTTGACTAAGAGTATTGTGAAAACATGACATGGCTCTAGGAACACAACTATATTGTTCGGGTACAAGTACCCCCAGGACTCGATAGTAGGAAACTGACATAATTTGACACTCTTGGACACATGACTAGAGTCCACAATTCATCATATAATAGTTGAGGAGTATTTCATAAGGCACTTGATTACCTTAGTTTAATATATGAACAAGAGAGCACATAATCATGGTTTGTTTAAATACTTCGAGTATCATGGACATTCCATCAAGCAAGTATAATTCATAATCAATAATATGTAGGTCATGTTAAACAAGAATAGATTGTATACATTTAGCATTTACAACATAATTGAGTCATTATACATGATTTATATTATACTAGGCATTTTATCAAACACCTTGCATGCTCCATTTAAGTCAAAGGTATGATCATAAATCAAATACATTATGATTCCATAATTTAACTTCATTGCATGAATTTCAACCCTAAACTAACATGGTTTCATGAAAACATGGTAAAGATTCATTCTTGGCAGTGACACAACCATAAAAAGATAAACATAATCAATTCACCACATAAGTATCATGTTATAGAATTTAAAAGAGGATTCTTGGGCTTCATGGATGAAAGGAATCCATGAATGAACACTGTGCATTCCTTAGTTCATGATTTTGTGAAGATTGATGGTGAAATCTTCTTGAATTCGAATCCCCAATGGAAACCCTAGCTTGTTCTTAAGATAAACTTAAGAGAAGAGAGTGTATTTTGGGTGAAATGGCTGAATCACGTGTTAAAGGGCTTAAATAGGGGTGGGAAGTTGACCCTTTTTAACCCTGGATGCGTCATTTAATTTCAGTAAATATTTCCCAAATTGGAGCCCTGGCGCGACACGACACTATCGCGCTATGTCACTAGAATTTGACAATTGGGAAATTAAGGGATGGTGCGATGTGGACCCATCACGTTGCCTCTTCTTTTGTGACCTGGAACTTTAGCGTGACGGGGGAGGGGGGAATCGCGCTGAGACACTGGGAAACGGACAAATTCTAAATTTAGGCTCTGGCATGATGCGACATAATCATGAAACCCTACTGGAATTTTCCAAATGCCATTTCCTCTTGTGGTACTGTGCACCACTGAGTAATATGGCACTGTTTTACGACGGGAACTTGAAATAGTCATAACTTATGTTCCGTTTATCGAATTTGGATGAATCTTATATCGATGGAAATCTTATTGAATTGCCCACATGAAAAAAGGTAAAATCTTGAAAATTCCTCATAAAATAACCATCATTCAATTTAGAAGCTAATACTAGACATTCTTGAGATGAAATTAGCTAGGAAAAAGTATGGGGTATTACAGTTGGTATGTCACTAAATAGGGCACCCCCAATTACATATGGAATCTCAAGGCCTCTAGCTGGGCATTAGGGTTGCATAGATCCTTTATCATTGCTATGTCAGAAACCTTCATGGGTTGTATCACACTGCCCACTATGTTAATAATCGAGACATGTTGATTCCACATTATCTATGTGGTGAGATAGGGTAAAAGTAATGTGGTGCTAAACTGGAGCACCCTATCTCATATCTCCTCCATGATGATCCATGGGATATTTAACTCCACTCTTAAAATAGGGGTCGCTACTAGGCAGACATTGGTTTTACCCAATGTATTATCATTGTATATGGATGTGATCCGGTGCCTGACAACCTACCACTAGGTCTTTCCTACAAATTTCAAACTGTGTTTATAAATAATTTCTCCATTAACCCGTGAGGCATTCTCTTTTGCTACAGCCATGTGGATCTCCAGCCACCTATAGTGCAACTCTTACCATCATTACTTAACTTCTTTTCTCTTTTTAGAATTCTTCCAAAAATTATTTTCTATTGTCTCCTCAACTAGAACAAATGCTTCTCCGAGCAAAGCTATTAAGATGGACTGAATGGAGATATCGACTTCTATATCTTTGACCCAAATAGTGTCAAGTTAGGGATGTTTCTTAATATCCTTCTCCTTCTATAAAAGAGTCATTTTTTTAGAATTGTTGCATAGTAGGCATAAAATTTTTACACCAACTCAGCACATATACCTGTAGGGGTCTCGTCATCCATCCAGCTTATATTCAGTAAAACCCTACACTAACTCTGTAACTTTTTGGAGAGAATTAGCTAACACTTGGGGCTTCTCCTGAATACTCTTATTTTTATTACCTCAATTAGTCATAGAAGCCCTGTCAATGTAGTAGTCCTTTGAGTTTGGCACTACCCAACATATGGAATCTACGCCCCTCTAAAGTGGGTCAGCAGCACCCTCGGAGGATTCAAATTTGATTCTTCCTCCCATTCTGAAGAACTTGATTTTTTCCAAATTTACTCTAACCCTATTAGGTGCCTTGCCTTCCCTCTTTAGATTGGGGAAAGTGGAAGGGTGTGGCCTTTTCCACCAAGGTTGTAGATACTATGGCCATGGCTTGGTCTTTTTTATTAGCCTGTCTCCTCTGTGGTCTGAGGTGAGTGCTACTCGTTAGATGAACTCATAGAAAATCTTACCTTAGTCCCACTAAAAGATTTATACTCACTCTCTGAGGCCGTAGATATGTCCTTGGGTTCCCGTTTCTTTGAGGTGTCCTTTTCCAACTTTTTCTGAGCCTTTGGTTCCATTATACCTATATCGAAAGAAGTTAGAATCAATTTTTACAAAATCTGAAAAAGTGTTGCAAATACATCAGATGACCCTTTTTATGATCGTACCTTCTTGTCGTAGGATGGGTGTCCTGAATATACTAGAAAAGTTTCACATCAGATGATCACATACCACGATATTACTTTGACCTCACAATCATAGGATGTGCTTATCTGATGAACTCCTGAGCATCTATATCTGGAATCCCATAATGATCTAACTTATGATCGTAGATCAAAACCATGATTGTAGGTTGTGTCATAGAATCCCCAACCTTTAGCAGATTTTAGTCTTTTTAAAAGTTTGATCCTCACGGACCATCATTTTACCAACAGTGGGTACTCAAGACCTTCTCGTTATTTTTATATGCATTCAAACTCAAGTATTCAATGAGTAATCATAGTTTATGCATCAAAACTCACACCCATCAATGAATAAAAAGAAAAAGATAATAGTTTAGTTTAAACTTAAAAAGATTTGACAATTCTTTCTCTTAGTTTCAACTAGAATCTTGAATTTTCCTTGAATGTCAAATACAAAATATAGTTTCCTTGCTTGAATACGATTGGATTTTAGAGGAATTTGATTGTGAGTTATTTTTGGAAGTATGTAAGGTCTTAAAGTGGGGTTTAGGGTTTAAAAATTTGAGTTGGGTCAGGTCAGGTCAATGTTTCATTAAACTAGGAAGGGTTGTAGTACAAAATATACTTCTAAGCAATTTCCCTATAGATCCTATAATTGAAGGACCCATAAGATGACTCAAATGTACAATTGTGGTATCTAACCATGATCGTGTCTTCTTTTTATACAAAGGGTGTTTAAGAAAACTTACCTGGGAACTTATGAAGCTTAAGGACGATCGTGATATCTAACCATGATCATTACTTAAAACCATAGGTTCATGCCTAATTGATAGGTTGTAGGAGAATGATCATACGAATGGAACCACAATCCTAACATCTTGGTACAATCGTGATGACCAATCATAATATGAATCCCTAATTTTATCCCATGGCACTTATCCATGTTGCTCAGACGACTAAACCCACAATCATGGGTTTTTCCCGTTGTCGTACAATCCTCTCATGGGTTTAGTCTGTAATTTAATTCAACATCTTCTATTTCATGTGTAATCCTCGTACCTATAAAAATATTACCCTATAAAATATAAAGTACAAAACATAGGTTCCCTCTAATAAAGCATTTGATTTAACATTGTGACACTATGCAACTGAGTTGGTTACTCAGACTTCACAAACTAGCCCATGGGTTGCCTCCCATGTAGAGCCTGATTTGACTTTGCAGCATGACCCAACTCCCTTGACTACTCAAACTTCATCAAGGTCCAACTTATCACATAACCTTATCTCTTCCATGGTGCCCATATAGTACTTGACACGCTGGCCATTTACCTTGAATGGGACAACATTGTGTCCTTGTAACTAGATTGCACCATGTCAAAATATTCTCGCCACAGTTAATGGTCTAGACCATTTGGATTTTGACTTTCTAGGAAACAAACAAAGTTTCAAATTATAAAGCAAGACTAAATCACCTTGGTGAAAATATCTTTGATCAATCTTTCGATCATGGTACAATTTCGTCTTTTCCTTGTATAAGGCCAAACTCTCATAGATGTGGAGATAGAACTCATCCATTTTATTCATCTCTTCCAGTCTTAATTTCTCTGCATTACTCCACTCCATATTAAGCCTTTTTAATGCCTATAATGCCTTATGTTCAAGTTCAACGGGCAAGTTGCATGTTTTTCCATACACAAGCTACTCTGGAGAGGAATCTACAAGAGTCTCGTATGTTATTCAATAAGCCAACAATGCATCATCTAACCTTCTTTCCTAGTCTTTTTGATTAGTATTGTAGTCTTCACCAAAACAGACTTGATCTCCGGAGATCTCAACCTGCCCACTTCTTTGATGATGGTAAGGGTTACTACCTTATGTTAAACCATGTTTATCAAGAACGGTTTTAAAAATACGTTTGTAGAAGTGCAAGTCATCATCACTAATCATACCTCGAGGCATACTAAATCTCAAGAAAATATTCTTCTTCATAAAAGTTGTAATGCTTTTACCTTTATTATTTGGAAGTGTAGTTACTTCCACCCACTTGGACATGTAGTCAACGGTGTCCAAGATGTATCTTATCCCAAGTGAACTCAAAAATGGGCCCATAAAGTCTATACCCCATACATCAAACAACTCAAGCTCAAAGATAGTCATCATTGAAAGTTTATGTCTGCACGAGATATTCCTTTGCCTTAGAAATTGTTCATAAGCCCTAGCATAGTCATGAGTTTCTTTGAAAATGGTAGGAAAATAGTAACCACGTTGCAAGATTTTATGTGTGGTCGGCACACCTCAATGGTGAACCCTAATTGGTGAAGAGTGGCATGCCTCTAAGATACTCATCATTTCAACCTCAAGAACACATCTATAGATTACTCCATCAGCATAAACCTAAAATAATAATAGGTCATCCCAAAAAAAACTTCCACACATCATGCATGAACTGCTTTTGCTACTGAAATAACATATCTTCCAGAAGTATGTCACTTGCCAGGTAGTTGGAAAAATAGCAAATCAAGGGATCAAGTCATGTGATGCTGCCAAGACCTGTTCATCTAAAAAAGTAGCATCAATTTCAAGCGCTTCCCCTAGTTTTAGAATTGCCTCCTCCTTAAGGCGTGATAAATGGTCGGCTACCTAATTTTAAATCCCCCTTTTGACTTGACCTCAAAGTTGAATTCTTGCAATAATAGTACCCATCTAATCAACCTTTCCTTCACATATTTATTAGCCATAAGTTATCTAAGAGATATATAGTCAGTATGCACAATCACTTCAATGCCAATCAAGTTGAAATGAAATTTCTTGAATGTAAAGGCAACAGCAAACAACTCTTGTTCAGTCACGAGTATCATTTTTTTGTGTTGGATTAAGTATGTTACTAGCATAGTATATTAGGTGTAGTATCTTCTCTCCCCTTTGGCCTAGGACTGCACCTAGTTCTACACTACGAGTATCGCACATCACCTCAAATGGCAACGCCCAATCTGAAGACAAAATGATGGGGGATGAAATCAGCTTTTCTTTCAGACACTTAAATTCTTTTAGGCATGTCTCATCAAACACAAACTTCATATCTTGCTCCAATAACTTGCACAATGGATTCACAATTTTAGAAAAGTCCTTGATGAATTATCTATAGAAACTTGTATGTCCCCAAAACTATGAATGTTCTTCACAGAAATTGGTGGAGGAAACTTCTGAATCACCTCAATGTTTACCTTATCGACTTCAATCCCCTTCTTAGAAATTCTGTGAGCAAGCACTATTTGTTTTAAACCATCAAATAACATTTCTCCTAGTTTAGCTGGAACGCCTCAATTTTATGAATCGAAATGCTACACGGTGACTATGACCTGAAAGGACCATAAGCTAACCCATGACTGATATCTGTACTTGTACACAGCATAATATATATGAAGAATGCGGAAAACATGAACAATAGTCCATAAGGTTCAACTGAATAAAGAATCTGTCAAAATATAACATCCATGTAAGGTAACGAATACCCAAAACAACTGAATCTGAATCAAAATTGAATACAAATCTGAACTAAATCTGAAAGCCTCTAAGTACTATCTGAATAAGGAGACGAAGGAACATGTCTCCAACTAACTCTGTAAAACTAAAAGCTAACTTAGATAATAAATAAATCATATCATATCATCCTTGAATAAATAGGACTCACTGAAACTCTTTATACTGGGATGCTACTTCTACTACGGATCTGGAGCTCATGTGTAATACCCCAAAAAATTTTTCGTCAAAATTTTGTGTGTAAACGTATTGAATCCTATCTTTGAGAATGATTTATAATTTTTTTGTGTGTCATTTCTTAGATTTCGACCCACTATTTCATAGATCATCAAATACGATTTTCAACGATATATGGATCACCCAAAACGGATACTCGAGCGATGAGTTACGACCATTCCGATCAAACTACGACCATTCCGATCGAACTGTGAACAGTAAAATGTGCAGGGAAAAAAAACACTACAGCCAGGCAATTTTTTTTGGTCAACTTTAAACGATCATAACTCCTTGTACATAATGAACTGTGTGAGCTACTATATATCAATGGAAGTCCCTGAGAGTCTTCTTTCCAATAAAATTGGTTTCATCCAATTTGGACATCAGAGTAAAAAGTTATGGCCAATTTTCTTCAGCCTATTGAATAGATCACTGAAGGACAGATTCGGGTTTTATTTGTTTCTTAGGTGCATTTTGGTCTTTCACCACTCTTTTAAACCTCTATAAATACCCCATTCAGCTGAGAACTTGTATTATTTTTCTCTTATTTCTCTTATATATATATATATATATATATATGTATATATATATATCAAGTTAGGGTTAGGGTTTCGAATTGGGAAAATTAATTGGAGGCTTTGATTCAAGAATTCCTTCCGTCAATCTCTTCCAGCCACGAAATCTAAGGTATGCAAGTGTTTATCTAGGGACTCCTTCATCCATAGAGTCCACGAATCCCTTTTTGAAAGTTCAAGTTATGTGTGTGTGTATATATATATATATATATATATATATATATATATATATATATGTTGATTGATATTTGATGGTTGAGATATATATGAGGATTATGTATGTTACTTGATATATATATATATATATATATATATATATATATATATATGATTATGCATGTTGGTTGATATATATATATATGTGTGGTGATGGTGTATGTTGGTTGATACATGCATGTGATGATTATGTGTGTTGGATGAGATATATGGGGTGGCGAAAAACATGAGAATTTGACGAATTCACCAATGCCTAAAAGTTCATGTAAGGTGTTTGTGGAATTGTCTAAGAGGCTATAAATTTATGTTCTTAGGATATAATAAGTTCTAAATGATTAGACTACTTTCTATGTATACGTTCAACATGAACTCCATGTTATTGTCAAAAATTGGGGATGTTATGTGGAAGGCTTATGATATGATTGTAAGTGCGAACGAGGGATTTAGATGGTGGAAGTAAGATGAATGACGGTGTTGTAGCACAAGTAATTGTTCATACTGACCTATGCCTAAATGGTGCATGCAAAGTAATTGTAGTAGTGCCTAGTCGAAGAAGAATGGATCGTATGACCCCTTATGATCGAAGTGATGAGTTCATACCATACTTGCATGCTACGTGTTTACTATGATGCTTGAGGGAAATGGTAAGGCCATTAGACCACGCTAAGTGTGAAATGTCTAATTATGGGTCGAATTGCATATATCAAGATCTTAAAGGAAAGAACCTTGAGAAGTGAACCATGATGTGTTGAATGTATGTTATTTGTGTGTATCCTGATTGGATGAACTATGGTATGTTGTATTCTTCCTTAACCATATGCATCCTTGTTAAATGATCTATGATGTAATGGCATGAGATCCCAATACTTGTATATGAATATAATCTTCAAATGATTGGTGTGAGGTGTTAATGAATGCATGGTGTATGATGGCCTGTGGTCATGTGAGTATGTGTTGTTGTATACTACGTATTACTTATGTTATTGATAGCTGGGGGTACGTATGCCCGAAATAGTATGCTGGTCTAGAGCTGAGTCAATTCTGCGATAATCTTAGTCGTGCTACGATCAATGAATTTCCGATGATTTGAGAACTTAACATGAATTCTGTGAGAACTTAGTATGTGGGGTTTTGAACAAGAATATCTTTTCATTCTTGTGCCCAAAGAATTGATTTTATCATCGAAATTTCATGATTTTGTAAAGTGGGTAAATACCCAAGATATTTTAATGACGAATTATGAGGTTATGAAAAATATAAATTGTTTAAGCTTTGATGTACATGATTACTTTATTATTCCCAAGTTATGATTTGATATGGTGAATTTCATATTTCTACCATAAGTTGATATTTCAAGTGTTTTCAAGATATGATTTATGGAACTTTGAATCGTCCAATATTGGTATACATAATAACCTTATTATCTTGATTTCTTGATTTGAGATTGTATGCCATAAATTGCATACCACTACTATAAAATTATTTTTTTGAGGATTCTTGGTATAAGAGCCATGATTTGAGTTACATTACGACATACAAAATCTTACTATGATTTGAAGATCTTAAATTCTTTTCAAAAGTTATTGTCATGATTTGAATATTGAAATGAAAGAATGATCATTTGAGAATATTGATTTGCATCCGCAGAGTCGGGATGATTTATATTGATTTTAAGCTCGCAGAGATGAAATGCTTTGTTATTAATACCATGTTGATGTTGAGGAAAATTAAAATGTTTTGAGCTAAAATGTGTTGAGTTAGGAATCCACAAATTGATATGATTTGATAAATGAGAAAGAGATTTGATTTAGTCTTTATGATAGACCCTTGTGATGTTGTGGTGGATTTCCTAACGCGTTCTTAGCTAGTCGGGGAGTATTACTTAGCACCGAGAGGTAAATTTGGTATTTCCCCAAACCTATGTACCACCGTAGGGTTGTTGATGATGATATTATTGGCCAGAGAGCTGAATTATGATTATGAAAGCTTTAAGGTT
The DNA here is from genome assembly GCF_002878395.1 of Capsicum annuum. Taxonomy (NCBI): domain Eukaryota; kingdom Viridiplantae; phylum Streptophyta; class Magnoliopsida; order Solanales; family Solanaceae; genus Capsicum; species Capsicum annuum. Next base: position 70,832,926 of record NC_061118.1, on the reverse strand, counting down.
GTACTCCCTAGCAAGAGTACAACACTCCCGCCAATAGGAGTGCTCTCCCTAAGAGGACAAACGTTGGTATTCCACGCGGCTCACGTGGGGTTGTCGGTTATAGGAAACTCCCCTGTCCATAAAAGTATGTTTCTTGAACTATCGAGTCGCTCTGATTCTTGAGTTGATGAGTTTGGTTGTCTATGATGAGTCATGAGAATTTATGATGAATATTGATGATTTTATGATGATTTATGGGATTTTACTTATGTTTTCCTCTCTATAATATTATGATAAGTATGGATAATGAAATTCAAGCCATGTGAGTCTTCATTTTCTATGCACATGTTTTACGAAATCAAAGATATTATTCAAATTATTGCGTGCACCCCCACATATTCAGTTGCTTATGAGGAGTCATGGTGAGTTAGTTAACTACTTCCCATGGTTTCTGTGTCAGTATAAATCTTCAGGAGTCAGGGGTGTGAGTGTATTCGATTGATCAGTGTTGGTATCCTGTAATTCAGTAATGCAGTACCCCAGTACAGTAGTGAGTTCCGAGGATAGTAAAGTGGTATCCGAGTTGTGGTATCTGGAGTTGTTATAATTGTTATAGTGGTTGTGAACTGTGCATTCATATATGTGTACTCGTTCGTTATTCTCATGATTATTCTATTGCTTAAATGTTCATGCACAAGCCCTTGTATTTAGCCTTTCCTTCTGGCATACTCAGTACATCTTAGTACTGACGCATTCACGCTATGGTGTTCTTTTATTTTGGGGCATCATAGGTTCAGAGGAGTGAAACTTGGAGCATCTTAGAAGTCACTTGTATAGCAGCAGTGGGTGCAGCAGTGAGTCCTTATCATCCGAGGATGTTGTTATTACCGTTTTTTATTTTAGTAGACGAAGTTAGTTGGGGGAATTGTCCCTTGAACTCCACAGTTCAGGCAGTGTAGAGGCTTTTCAGACAGATGTATTAGTGTGTGGTTTAAGGTATTGTATATTTCCAGAGGTTTGAACCTTATGAAAAGTGTTAGCTAGTTTTTGCATGTATTTTATTATATTATGCAGTGAACAGGTACAGATATTAGAAAAAGGGTTAGCTTGTGGTCCTTCAGGATCATAAGCATCATGTGGCATTCCAATTCTCGGGAATCGGGGCGTTACAAACTTGTTATCAGAGCCTAAGGTTCAACAGTGTCCTAGGGAGTCTGAAAAGCCGCATCTAGTAGAGTCTTGTACAAGAGTTTGTTGCGCGCCACATTCATGTACAGGAGGCTATGGAATGTTTAGAAGAGTTTTCGTTCGTTGATGATCCAGATCGTGCTATAGCAGGATTTTCTAAGAGAGTTATGTAGACTCTTGTAATGATATACTTATGTCAGATTTACCTTACTCTTAAGGTAACAGATGTAGTGAAGCCAAAGTCTTTTAGATAGAACTTTCTCTAACGGTCCCCGCAGATAGTTTCGGGATAGTGTTCTCTAAAGTGAGCAGAGTATGCCTTATGGGGTTACCTGTTTATATGGTGAATGAATAGGCTTGAAATTATATATGTAAGAATCTAAGTGTGGAAGTTATGAATTATTTGTGTGGATTGATAGAGATTTAGCTGCGATTCTCATAGTGTGGAGAAGTATAAGTTTAAGAGATGTGATATTTGAAGGCTAGAATGAGAACAGTATGTTTATTAAAGATTTGTGGATATTCATGTTATGTTTTAGAAGCTAAGCTTGAATCTTCGAAGAATGTAAGTTTGTGGACTCCAAACTAAGTATTAAGATGTGAGTGTGGTATTAGTAGCCTATGAAGAAATCGAAGCAGATAATGTGTTTAGTGAGACAAGTAGGTGTTCAAAAAAGTGTATGTATATGATGATGATTGTAGAGACTAAGGAAAGATAAGAGTTGTATTCCAAGAAGTAGCATTGGTATTGAATTTATGTTTTCAGGTGTAGTCTTTCTGGATGAATTAAGTTATCATTTTGTGCACCGTTGCGCCTCAGACTCTAGAGTACATTGGTTATAGTTCATTTCGGGGTTTAGCCAAGTGTTCAAAAGTAGCTAACGATGACTTAAAGTTGAGAGGAGGATGATAGAGAAAGTGACAAGTCAGGCCCTCAGCATCTGGTAGTGGTGCCAGAAGGTATGGAAAAGCAGTAAAGGGAGACAATTCCCGGCCCATTCTTATTTCAGTGAAATATGTCTAGAGGGACCTTGGGTCCCAAGGGGGAGATACACCATAATGTTATAATAATTGCATGTCCATGCTCTTTCTATGATGTTAACCTCATCGTTCGTTGCATTTATAGTTATGCTTACGAGAATTTAGTATATTAGTTATATTCGTATTTAATATGCACGTTCAATAGAAAGGAACTCGAATTGTGGGCATGTTTGAACATGTATTAAAGAGATTGGTTGGGTTATGATTCTGTGCATTTGAGATGCATGTGTGTTGTGAAAATTTACCCATGAGTGGGTTGTTGAATGTTTTATGCGATAGATGTGCATGACTAGTGAACGTACGCAGAGTATTGGTTGCTTCAGTCGTGTGGTTATGTTCTGAGATGTGTTGCTGTCTTGAATAAACCTAGTCGATTAGTGTTCTTGATCTAGCCTTCACATTCGAGGACGAATGTTTCCAAGGGGGAGATGATGTAATACCCCAAAATTTTTTTTTTCAAAATTTTGTCCGTAAATGTATTAGATCCTATCTTCGAGAATGATTTATAATTTTTCTGTGTGTCATTTCTTGAATTTCAACCCACCATTTCGTAGATCATCGAATAAGATTTCCAACGATATGTGGATCACCCAAAATAGACACTCGAGCGATGAATTACGACCATTCCGATCAAACTACGACCATTCCGATCGAACTGTGAACAGTAAAATGTGCAGGGAAAAAAAATACTGCAGCCAGGCAATTTTTTTTGGTCAACTTCAAACGATCATAACTCCTTGTACATAATAAACTGTGTAAGCTGCTATATATCAACTGAAATTTCTGAGAGTCTTCTTTCCAATAAAATTGGTTTCATCCAATTTGGACATGGGAGTAAAAATTTATGGTCAATTTACTTTAGCCTATCGGATAGATCACTGAAGGACAGATTCGGGTTTTATTTATTTCTTAGGGGCATTTTGGTCTTTCACCACTCTTTTAAACCTCTATAAATACCCCATTCAGCTGAGAACTTGTATTATTTTCCTCTCATTTCTCTTATATGTATGTATATATATATATATCAAGTTAGGGTTAGGGTTTTGAATTGGGGAAATTAATTGGAGGCTCTGATTCAAGAATTCCTTCCGTCAATCTCTTCTGGCCACAAAATCTAAGGTATGTAAGTGTTTATCTATGGACTCTTTCGTCCATAGAGTCCACGAATCCCTTTTTGAAAGTTCAAATTATGTGTATATATATATATATATATATATATATATATATTCTAGACTTTGATGATGTGTATATATATATGTTGATTGATATTTGATGGTTGAGATATATATGACGATTATGTATGTTACTATATATATATATATGATGATTAAGCATGTTGGCTGATATATATATATATATGTGCTGATGGTGTATGTTGGTTGATATATGCATGTGATGATTATGTGTGTTGGATGAGATATATGGGGTGGCGGAAAGCATGAGAACTTGACGAATTCACCAATGCTTAAAAGTGCGTGTAAGGTGTTTGTGGAATTGTCTAAGAGGCTATAAATTTACATTCTTAGGATATAATAAGTTTTAAATAACTAGACTACTTTCTATGTATACGTTCAACATGAACTCCATGTCATTGTCTAAAATAGGGGATGTTGTGTGGAAGGCTTATAATATGGTTGTAAATGCGGACGAGGGATTTAGTTGGTGGAATTAAGATGAATGATGGTGTTGTAGCACATGTAATTGTTCATACTGACCTATGCCTAAATGGTGCATGCAAGGTAATTGTAGAAATGCCTAGTTGAAGAAGAATGGATCGCATGACCCTTTGTGATCGAAGTGATGAGTTCATACCATACTTGCATGCTACGTGTTTAC